>NC_046371.1:8939226-9075310 GCF_011125445.2 Fundulus heteroclitus | reverse complement strand
ATGACTCTTTATTATTTCTCTAGCAGGTTCATGAGTCCAATCACATAACACCTCGTCTCGGTTAAACATGGGTTAAGATGTCCTTGTTGTAGTATACATATCATCCCTCTATCAGCAGTCTCGCATAGATCCAGGTCATAGGTGTAGTTTGTCTGTGGGCCAAACCAATCACCATCCAGTTTCAAAAACCAATACCCCTGTACAGTCACACCGGGCAATATATAATAATGACAGACAGTAGTACTATTGGTAACATCATTTTGTGTCCAATATCCTTCACACATAGTAGCATTACAATAGGTCTTCTGTGGTTCTAGTTGTAACCAACTTTTACTACTAATGTTCCATAGATGTCTCCATTCGTGGAAATTTCCGATAATAACCACACGCTTAAACCGTTCTTGTTGTATGTGAGCGTGCATCATTTGTACGTTACATACCATCCAGTTCAAAGCTACAGAAATGTTCCTTAACACTTCTGCTGTCGTGTTCCACATTTTTATTTGCCAGTTCAGTTCTTTAATGAAGATCTTTGCAGTTTCCTCCTGTGATGTTACAACAGTAGGCATCCATAATCCAACCTGATGAACAGCTCTTGATGCATGCTGTCCAGTGTTTAATAACATAGTTGTTGTTTCTTTATTGTCACAAAGCGTTGGAAACACTTAACACAGTACCTGTTCCATCAAGCAAAGTGTCCCACCATGCACGTTTCGTCCTAGTGCATGTTGGCAGAGGAGGAGAAAAAAAACAAAAAAAAAACTTTCCAGTGAACTTTATTTGTTATCCTCGATTGTGCCATTTGTTTGCAAGTGTGTGCAGCAGGTGCAATTTGAGTGTGTGTCTTCTTACACGCTCATTCTGTAGATGATTCATATTGGCACAAACCTCTTCTTGAATCCACTTTATCGTTACATCCCTTGAAGACTACTGGCACGCTTCTTACACGCCACCGAGAGCATGTGTAGTCATCCTGGATTCCGTTGCGCGTGCTGTCTCCCCATCACAGTTGATACGGCTGAACCACTTCGTTCAGAATCCGGCCTGGTGCTTCTGCTCAACAGATGTGTGCCACCAGGACCATGGCAGCGAGGACACGGAGGATGATGGCCCCAAATCCTGCACCAGCCCTGTGGTGCCTCCCTCTGTTTGGGACGTCCGCCATCGCGCTGTCCCTCGGGTCATCCAATCAGGAGATCCCACGAAAACATGGATCTGAAATCAAAATTAGTACTGCTATAAGACAAAAGAATAAAATTAGTTTTCTCTTACATAACATTTATCCATTTTTCCTCCCCTTGGTATAATACTGCCACTGTTGCATCACTGCCTTGTGCAATGATTTCAGCTGGTCTAGGTGGACCATTTTCCTGTCTCACCCAGACTTTGGCTCCTGGTTTATCTATTGAGCCAAACCCCCTGTTCCTCTTACAGTGATGTTAGTGGGGGCAGCCACCCCTTGAACCTCTGTCATTTCACAGGGTTCCACTAGCAGTTGTGCTAGTTTTTCTTCTTTCTCAATTACCAGGGATTTTCTCCTTGATAATCCCCATCAATCACTTTAGCTTGTATTGTCATTAACAGCTGAGGCCTGTAACTCCACAGGCCCGGACATCATCTTTCCCTTTGACACAGCATAAAATGCCTAATGTTTACACAATGTATAAACAAATGTGTAAATAAATGTAGGTGAATTTCATGCTGAAATATTTTTAACTCCTGTACTAAACATTTACATGTACATTAATACATTTTCCATTCAGATAAAATCACGAGTTTTATTGTTTATTTATTTTTACTCTCTTATGCACACATAATCCTGAGCGGTTTCTCAGTTTGTCAAATGCAGAGACAGAAAATCTGCCCCTGGAGCAATTGGCCTATTATTCAATTGGGCCAATGCTTGCATCAATTTAGGCTTCCAATCTGTTGAGTCATGATTATCAGAAACACATTTTTTTTCAAAAATTCTTTCAACAGTCCATTCACTCTCACAATCAGCCCAGCAGCCTACAGATAATATGGAATGTGATAAATCCATTCGACATGTCGTTCTTATATCGTCAATTGACCAATTCGTGATCCGAATTGGCGGGGCTCGGCCTTCATGTACCCTGATCTGACAGATCCGTCAGATCAGGGTACATGTTGCTCCTCCTTCTATCTTTGTTCTTTCTTTTCCTTTTTCTCACTCTCCTTACTTTCACCTCTTTACCCGAGGATTCCTCAGACTCTGACACCTCAATGTCAACCACCTTAGCAGGTTTTCTGCGCACAACAGGCTCAGATTCTTCAGCAGGTGGAGCCGATGGTGTGGGATGAATCGCCTCTAGCAACAGCTGAATCAAAGAATTTAATGGGTCCAGCTCAGCACCAAATCCTGCACAGTTAACTTTTAAGCCTCTCCTTTGACACATCTGTCTCAACTCATCAGTAGGCAATGCGTGTATCTCTGAAGCAGGCACCCCAGCATTAATCAGTGCCCTCCACAACATGTTACGTGGTGGACCCTGTTCATTTCTCCCCCGGTCCCTTTGCGGCCTGCGGACCGGAGTTGGTTGAACTCGTGGTCTGCATTATCCATGGTCCAGAGATTTCGGGCCAATCAGATACATTGGGACATGTTGCTCGTATTGCCTCAGACCACACGTCAAACAATGATCTCGCCTGATCCCCCAAATTTCTCACTTCTTGCCTATAATTAGCATTTACATTCCCATCAGTGCTCAGACCACCAAATGCCATGCCATCTCCGTGATCTATTTCAATCTGTTCTGCACCTTCATCCAGCAGTCGAGCCACCCATAGATCAGTGGGTTCGCCCGGATGCTGCCTTAATTTTTTAGTGATATGAGCAACTTCATCCTGCGAGTAATCTTCTGTTATGGTCCGTGACACTGCCGGCGGTTGCGGCTGTTCCACCCATTCCATAACAGGTTGTCCCGCAGCATCAAGTACATCATTACCTTGAGAATCTAGCCGCTGCCGGAAGGCTGCGGGTACATGCTGCTGCTCTCTTCTCCTTCGGACGACGGGTTTAACCCCCAATGGAGGGAAAGGACGTGGATCTGGAGGACCTCCAGAATCACTGTCCTCCTCATCGTCCCACATATTACCGTCCCAGCTTTCGGGATCCCAACCAGACCCCAATCCAGCTACAAACGAACGGACTTTTTTCAGAGGAAAACGGCGGGGTTTTTTCCCCTGTGTTTTCCTTGTTAACACAGACACCTGGGCCACAGCTTTTTCTGCAACACTGGTCATCTGTTCCAGCTGATTAGTCAGCATTTGCACATGCTGCCGATACAGCGACTCAGCAGACTGCAGCTCAGTCATTGCCTGTCTGTCTTTTAACTGCTGAGTTTTTAATTGTTGGCCAGCTTCATACTGCTGCTTCCAAGCCGTAGCACAAATCCACAAGCGCCTCTGTAATCCGTCCACCGGAGCCTTTTTTTGCACCTCAACTTTCTGCAACACTGCCAACAATTCTTTGGGTCCCGCTGCCTCCAGCGGACCACCCCACGGCTCCGGTCGGCCCCCACCATTGCGCAAACACAGCGCTACCTCGTTACAGTGAGGAAGCTCCCATCCGGGTATTATCTCTTCCCCTTGAATTTTCTCATCTGAGTTCTTATTTCTCCTTTTAAACATATTTCTAAACATATTTGTGTATTGTAGTCTCTCCTCCAATCCTGCCGACAACGCCAAAATGTTTTATGAAATGTTTATTTCAGGATCGGGAGAGATCGGCAAACACAAATAAGGACTCAAACACTGTTTCTGTTAGAATATAAGGCACACATTTATTATTATTCCCCACAGAATACAGCACATCAAAACAACTAGCTCTTCACACATGCAAAGTAGCAAGCATTAAAGCAACAAGCTTTCAAACAACCGTGACGCTCAACAGATTCTCAGAATCAGCTCTTACCATTGACACGAACTGGGAGCCCTCAGTCCTAGGTTAAGATCAGCGTTCACGATGCCGGTATTCCACACACGAACTCACGGCAGACTCACCGGGCTGAGGGCAGTCACCTCTTTATATACTTGTAAACAAAGAGTCAGCTGTGGAGCGAGAGCGGCCATCTCTCCCTCCACAGCTGCCCTGCCTCCCTAAGCATGTTTCCCAAAACATCAACCGTTCCCAGCACCTCAGCAGTGTGCGAAGCAAAATAATATGAGTGCACTCAGAATACAGCAAATATAAGCAAAATAAGAAATACAAAATCAGTCTTTCCCACAACACATAGTCATAGGTTTCCACCACAAGTTAAAACAAGTTATAACAAAATAACACGTGGTTCTTAGTTTTATGTGAGCATCATAACAGGCACGAGCATGTATGTTGCTCTTAGTTTAAAACTAACCAGTTTTTCCCAAAATACATAGTCAAAGAACAAAAATAACTCTTTAATATATCATGGCCTCTTCCTTTCTGAGTGTCCTTTTACCACATGTTGGCACTGTAGTCACATAACTGTAGATAATGACACTCCGTCACCAGTTTAAGTCAGTACACTGACAAGATTGCTTCTTTTTGTCCTGGGGTCAATTCACTGTTCACAACAAAAACAAAATTTCACACAGACACAGAACCCTTCATCTTCTTTCTGTTTAAACTTGCATATAATTATTAGTAGATGCAGCTTTAGTCATTTTGTAATTGTACCAAGGAAAGAAACAGACCATTGGAGGTTCACAGTTACCAAAGTTTTTGTAAATGGCTATATGAATCTTCTTAGACTGACAGGAAGACAAGCAGTAAGTTTTGGTGTCTTTTCTCTGTTTTGGTTTGGTGTTTGAGTATGTGGCTTCCCTCATGCCTTTGGGTTTATTTCCTTTGTAGATTCTGTCTTGTTTTTGGGTTTTGTTTAGTCGGTGTATTGTTTTAAGTAATCCAGTCTTTGTATTAGTTCTTATTCTGTGCTTAGAGTTTATTCTCGGTCTTAGTTTTATCTTTCTGTCAGTGTTGTTATTGTTTCCACCTGCCTGCAGTTAATTAGTTCCCTCCGCTCACCTGTTTGTCTGCTTATTTAAGTCTCACTCCATCCTCAGTTATCTGTCGGTACGTCGCACTCTCCTGCTTATGCTCCTGTTCCTCCATTTTTACAATCCCTGTTTTTGGTAGGAGCTCCCAGCACCTTGTTTCTGTCTTTTGGATAACCTGTTCTGTTTGTTTTTGCCCAGTCAGTTCGCCTGTTCTGTCAAGTGTGTCTGGATGTTTGCCTTACCCTTGTTTTTGGATCCTGTTTTTGTTCATCTGCCCTTCAATAAACCCCGTTAAAGGCATTGCAAGTGTGTTGGTTGAATACTGGGTTCATCTCCCTCCAAGATCATCACAGTGATTTGTGCCATCTTTCAACTGATTATTGCTTCTGTTTTATAGCTTTTATCCTGCTTTCTGCTGTCAACTAAAGACTGACAGGCTGACAACAAAAGAGTATTTAGCTTTCCAAAAGAGTTGAGTGGTTGAGAATTGGGAATCAGTACAAAATATATGAGGCATAGCATTGTGTCTAATTTTGTGCTGTTCCACCTTTGCTGCAAAACCAGCCCTGATCTATCAAGGCATTCATTCCACTAGAAGCTGAACATGGGTTGTACCAATTGAAAACATGTTAGCAGCAGATCCTTTAAATTTTCCAAGTAAAGTTGTGGCCTCTACGGATCAGACTGGTTTGGGGAGGTCAAGTCATCCACTCATTGTTGTGCTCCTTTAGCTATTCCTGAATCTTGCTTACGTCTGTAGTCATTCAGGAACTATTTCCATGAATGAGTGTCCAAGGTCAATAATGATTTTTGTGTCGGCGGTACTTTCAAAAGTACCACAGGACAGAAATGGCCCTCCTAATGAAGCAGCTGAGAGTAAGTAGCTGGATAAACTCATTAGTAGGGCCAGCTAAAACACAGCAACACTTAAACTAATCATCCTTTTTTTAAAAAGCATCCTGAACAAATTTGCCTAAATTAAATAAAACATTTAATTCAGAACATCATTAAATTATTTGTTCTTGAGGTAAAACATAGACAAGTCTGTGCAGTCAGAATACAGCTTTAGGGCTTTTTTTTATTTCCTGTCATGTATAGGTGCGCTGGGCAGACCCCAATGAAAGATCACTCACTCGTATTAAGAAACAGGCTCCACGTCGAGAGGAGCCAGTTGAGGTGGCTCGGACATCTGGTTAAGATGCCTCCTAGACGCCTCCCTGGTGAGGTGTTCCGGGCACGTCCCACCGGGAGGAGGCCCAGGGGAAGACCCAGGACACGCTGGAGGGACTATGTCTCCCGGCTGGCCTGGGAACGCCTTGGGATTCCTCCTGAGGAGCTGGCCCAAGTGGCTGGGGAGAGGGACGTCTGGGCCTCCCTACTGAAGCTGCTACCCCTGCGACCCGACCCCGGAACTGGCTCCTCTTGACATGGAGGAGCAGCGGCTCTACTCTGAGTCCTCCCCGGATGACTGAGCCCCTCACCCTATCTCTAAAGGAGAGCCCAGACACACTACGGAGAAAACTAATTTTGGCCGCTTGTATCCGGGATCTTGTTCTTGCGGTCACGACCCAAAGCTCGTGACCATAGATGAGGGTAGGAACGTAGATCGACCGGTAAATCGAGAGCTTCGCCTTTTGGTTCAGCTCTCAGCGCCTGCTTCACAGCAGACGCCGCACCAATCCGTCTGTCGATCTCCCGCTCAATCTTCCCCTCATTCATGAATAAGACCCCAAGATACTTGAACTCCTCCACTAGGGGCAGCACATCCTCCTTTGACACCAGTCGTACAGAGACCTGACAGCCCTTATTAAAGGGCCCGGTACTCCAAACTGCCGGAGTACCCCCCACAGGATCCCTCGTGGGACACGGTCAAATGCCTTCTCCAGATCCAAAAAGCACATGTAGACTGCTTGGGCAAACTCCCATGCCCCCTCCAGGATCCTGCTGAGGGTGTAGAGCTGATCCAGTGTTCCACGGCCAGGACGAAAACCACACTGCTCTTCCTGAATCCGAGATTCGACAATCCGACAGACCCTCCTTTCCAGAACCCCGGAATAGACTTTACCAGGGAGGCTAAAGAGTGTGATTCATCTGTAGTTGGAACACACCCTCCAGTCCCCCTTTTTAAATAGGGGGACCACCACCTCAGTCTGCCAATCCAGGGGAACTGCCCCCGATGTCCATGCAATGCTGCAGACCTGCGTTAGCCAACACAGCCCCACAACATCCAACATTCCGGGCAAGGGAACACGAGATCCAAATATGTGATTCATCATAAGGGGCTTTTCCGGCTGCTCTTTGTCTGGTCCCTCACCTAGGACCTGTCTGCCTTGGGTGACCCTACTAGGGGCTTAAAGCCCCTGACAGCATAGCTCCTAGGGTCATTGGGACACTCGAATCCCTCCACCACGGTAAGGTGGCAGCCCAGGGAGGGGTCAAATAAAAGTAGCAAATATAAAAATATACCTGCCATCTATCCAACTTACAATTTTATCCTCAAATAGGCAAAAATTCATCTGCATTACTTCTATTTATACATTCAAATAAGGAAAATCTCCAATCAGTGTACAGGGGACAGTAAAGGACAAAGAGGTGGAAGATCTTCATCTTCTACCGCATTAAGGTCACAAAGGTCATTTATTTCTTAACCTATTCATTCCACATATAAGTCCTGTAAGTTGTAACAGGGGAAATTACAGTTGGCAATAAAGTTATACAACTTTCAATTTGGAACAGAAGAAAAAGTTTGGAAAGTGTCTTGAGATGACATGTTTCATGAATTGGCGCTATATAAATACAATTTTATTGAAAATTGAAGAAGATCTCAGAGGTAGGATAATCCTTATCAAACCCAAAAGCAGTATATTTAAAAGGCAAAAACAAAAAAAAATCTTCAGACAACTGTTGTAAATTGCCAGTCATTTCAGCTGCTTCTCTCAAGCCAACCTAGGTCTATGGGGCAAAAATGCTAACCACTGTATCCTTTCTAATGCAATCAGTCAGTTTTGTTGGGTCAAAAGACAGTAGTTTGATTGTTCTGAATTTTAGTTAGATCGGGATGATGGATGTTTAAGTTTTTCTAAATCTTAATTTGGAGTGCATCTGTGTTTATGGTGATACTTATCAAAAACTAAAGTTATGAATACTTAAAAGAACTGAACTTTTTGTGTCCGTTTAACTGGTGTATTTGGTAGGAAAAGCTTACTTACAGAATGATTTTACTTTGAATGACTTTAAATGATCCTAAACTAAGTTTAAAATGGAGTTTAGGTGAAGGAGAACCATGTTAATCCAGTTTTAGGTACTCCTCAGTGTTGAAAGAAAAAGCCGAATTGCATTTGTTCAGGATCTCCGTACATTTGAGTCAATGTGAGTTGAGTATCATGTTGAGGAATCTTGTCAAGCCTCACAGTGTTAAATGCAAAGACTCAATTGCGTGTGACTAATAGCATAAAGCAAGTAAAGAAATATGTAATTTGAGACTCTTTGTGTTTGCTTTAATGATACCTGACTGCTATGGAAACTACAATGGACTGTGTCAGTTAAGTGTGGGTGTGACACATTATTGGCTCAGAAAAGAGGACACCATCAAAGTAACTTATTAAGAAAACTGTATGGTGACAGAGGCATCATCCAGAAAAATAGGTGTGTCAAGGAAGATTGAAACTTGACACTGTCCTAGATATCTTACCCTCTGGTGAAAATTTCTTAAATGACTTAAGTTGTGAGAGAGAAATATTAGCAATCCACAAACGGCGGATCTATTTTAATCAAAACAAAACTGTTTTGTGCAACAATAGGTTTGTTTTTTGTATGAATAACTATCGCTAAGAGCCAAAGGAAATGATCAACAAAGTAATTTTTATCAAAACTACAAAGTCAGGGCACCACTTGATTATCAGGAAGTAATAGCCGTACTGCTCCCAGTCTCTGTCATTTATTGTTTAATGAATACCTGCCGGGTGAGGTGTTGAATTATAATGCAATACACGAAGGCGTCAATTTGCACACTGGTGTTCTCAAAAAGCAAGTAAAGCACACATATACAGAATAAACATACAAATTCTCTCATATTTACTGACAAAATACATCAACTTCCAATTAAAATACTTCAGTTAATACACTTTTTGATAGTAACGTTCAACATAAGTAAAATAAAAAAAATTAAAAATAAAAATAATATGCTACAAAGAATATATAAGAATATAAAGCAACAAATAAGAAAGAAACCAGTAACCAATAAAAAGTTGCAGTTCAGTGTAAACTTGTATGTTTGAGGACCACAGTTTGTTTTGTGGAACTGGAAATTAGGCAAAATTAGCTCTAAAAGCTAACACAAAACAACACCTGCTATATGTACAAAAAAAACAAACAACAGTTTCCAATGCACAGCAGAAAACAATTTTCAATAGAAAACGTTGGAATATATTTTTTTTATTAAAAATAAACAACACTTTAGAAAAGTGATACTTAATGTTGTGTTAACTAGTCATCACAGTAACTGTAGGGAGTGATGGACCACCAAGATGGCATCTTGCTACAGCTGATCGCAGCAAGAACACGAGTTGTGTCGTGTATTTAATACAGCAAAACAAACTGTTATGCAGACATATATATATATATATATATATATATATATATATATATATATATATATATATATATATATATATATATATATATATATATATATATATATGCAGACATATATTGTGCAGTTTGGTAAGATGAGAGAGAAGGAGGGGAATCACAGATACAACACGGCAAGCTCACGTTACTGGACCACCAGTGTTTAAACCTTTTCTTCATTCTCCTTTTTCCTTTCAGGGGTTGCTACAAAAAGTCGACTGTCTCCATCTAACCCTATCTTCTCCATCTTCTTCTGTCACACCATCTACCTTCATTTCCTCTTTAACAGCATCCTTAAATTTCCTCTCTGGTCTTCCTTTAGACTTCCTGCCTGGCAGTTCCAGCTTCAACATCCTTCTACCGACATACTCACAGTCCCTCCTCTTTACATGTCCGAAACATTTCATTCTGGTCTCTCTGGCTTTATCGCCAATAACATAATGAGGTGTTCCTCTAATGTAATAATTCCTGATTCTATCCATCCTTCTTATCATTAACCTCAAGCAGTTAAAGACCATAAATAAAGCAACACTATGAGCCTCATACAAAACAAAATAAAGTTAAGATAGTTGAATCCTACACTAATTTTCTCCAACCAGACACAGCCTCTTAATGTACAACGTTCTGATGAACAGAAAATGTGGCAGCTGCATCCGGTTGAGCAGGTAGGGCGAGCTTGGACTGGTGCACGCGACAAGCGTGCAGAGCTCCGGTTATAAATGTTTTTTTTACTGGAACAAAAACAACTTCATAATTAAAGACAAACCTGTATTCAAGGGCCAAAAATGTATTACGCCAAAAATTGTATTGGGATTTTTTTACCAACTCTACAAAATTTGATTATGTAATATTTTTTTAAATCAAATAAGTCAGATTTTCTCTAGGAAAGGGATGCATAAATCATTGTTGGTCGAGAATAGAAAAAGTGTTATGCACATTTGCCTTATTAAAAACTGGTCATCCAGTTTGCAAATTGTTTTGCTGACTGGATGACCATCTCAATAAAAAATAAAAAATCTATTCTCAGCAATAAAATCAGGATTTGGGTCACTCTTTCTTTGTAAACACTTGCTGTATTTAGCTAATTTCATTAAACGAGTTAAAAGCAAATTTTATTTATTTTTGATTAACATCATGCGATGGTGGCACAGAGGTTAGAGAGTTTGTCCTGCAATTGGTGGGTTGCTGGTTCAATCCCCTGCTTTGGTAGTCTCCATTGTTGTGTCTGTGGGCAAGACACTTCACCCACATTGCCTGCTGGTGGTGGTCAGAGGGCCCGGTGGTGCCAGTGTATGGCAGCCTCACCTCTGTCAGTCTGCCCCAGGGCAGCTGTAGCTACTAAAATAGCTCACCACCGTCAGGGTGTGAATGACTGAATGTAGTATAAAGCGCTTTGGAGGTTGTCAAGACTAGTTAAAAGTGCTATACAAGCCATTTACCATCATTGAATTGATGGGATCCTATTTGCAATGAAGTTAAATAGAATACAAAAGGTGTGGAAATTAAAAGAAAAATAATATGTGTTGTGTCTAACATTTTCAATTGCAAGAAGATTTTGATTTGTTTGTGTGATAAATTTGCTTTCATTAAAAATAAAAATCATCCCTTGTGGTGGGCCAAATTACACTTGAATTGCTGTTGTTGGCCACACAAAATCAGTCCAGGGGCCGCAAATGGCCCCCGGGCCCTGTCTTGGACACCATTGGACTAGACCATTCCTAAACCTTTGATTTTCTTCTGGTAAAGTCATTCTTTTGGTAAATTGGATATACACTTAGACACTGTGTTGCTAAAAAGTTAAATCCCTCTTTATCTTCAGCTTTAAAGAAAATTACTGACAGTTTCAGGTCATAATAATAATAATTTAACTTTATTGATCTCACAATGGAGAAATTTACTTCTGCATCTTTACCCATCCCCTTGGGGAGTGGTGGGCTGCCACTGTGTGGCACCTAGGGAGCAATTGGGGGTTAAGGGTCTTGCTCAGGGACCCAGAATGGCAGCTTGTGGGAGTTGAACTCAGAACCTCTGGGACAGAAGCTCTGTGCTCTAACCACTAGGCCACCACTCCCCCAGAAGCTTTTTACAAATTTAGCCACCTTTAAAAAACTTATGCAACTTTAGGAAGGTGAATACAGATTACTCTTCTGCCACTAATGCTGCCGACAAAGGGTAATTGGTCACATGTAGTTTGTGCAGATTCAAGATTTAGGTTTCAGGTGTGCCTTAGCACAAAGCTGCCCAATAATTACTGCTGCAACACCCATCAGTGTGACATCGGTTGGACCATTTACAATTTGCAAACAATGTAATTGGCAAATGCAAGTATGTGTCCAAGCTTCTGCTTATGGGTTGATTTTCTTAAAGAATTACTGTCAGTGTATTTGATACTGCAGTTGATTCCCTTAATCCCTCAAGTCTAAGGGTAATCAGGCCTATTTGTGGCAGAACATAGGATACTTTTTCCTCATCAAGCCGGGTTGGTTTGAATAGCTGTTTCCCCCTAATTCATTAACCTATATCATTAAAGACTGCTTTTTCTAATCATTCAAGTCATTTGATCATCTAAAACATTTAAGTATTAAAAAAAGCAAAAAGGTTTCACCAACATTAACAGTTACCATTTACGGTTCCCTCCATGAAATTAAATGTTTTAAATGCACACGTTATAGTTTTCACTGAAGGGCTTTGTTTCAAGGGATGACAGTCGTGCAGCAGTTAGGGAGATTTTCTTGTCGACAGGGTGCTGGTTTGAACCCCTGCTCCATTTGTCTCAGTTGTTGTGTGTTGCTCACAGACACTTGGCCCACTTTGCCTGGTGGTGCCCATTATCTGACTGGCAGCCATGTTTCTGTCAGTCTGCCCTAGGTCTGCTGTGGCTAAAATGTAGCTTGTCAGAGAGTGATTGTGTAGTGTGAAGTGCATTATCAATTTATGCTGCATGAAGGCGCTATTCAAGTATGATTCTTACCGTTTACCATTTCTTCATAAAATAAGTGTGATAAACGAAGGCTGTTAACATTGCTGGTATTTAAGAATATGTAACTTTTTAACTAATATATTTCTATCTGCTTCGTTAAGCACGGAAGATGTATTACACTTTCTAGAACAACAGGTTGACACTACAAAGGAGTTCAGACTGTGTGTGGCCAGAGAAGACCTTCTAGACAGGGGCATTCTCCAGTGGCAGAGGAAAAAAACTGCATTCCCTACAAGTTTCCTCAAGGTGGCCTATATTGGCAGGTATAGATACAGGAGCACTAAGGAAAGAGTTTCTAACATGTAATTAATACATTACATTGTCACGGGTGTATATCTATAGCAGTTTTTTACCCAAAAATGATTGAGAGATTTTATGCTGAAAGATATGATTTCAAGCATTGAAGAAAGATTCTTTGAAGGTCCTGAAAGGCAGGGTAAAAATCCCAAGTTCTCACTTACGGACCTTGATAGTGAAAACTTCAGGTAGGTCACATGTAGTGACATTTACTCTTATTTATACTATCTGCTTTTTGTCGCGATTTGTTGAGGAGAACCCAAACACACACACAAGGAGCTAGTTCTTCTGCAGTGAGATGATGTGACAGGAGGAGACCAGAGTCAGTTATCGGGCTGGAGCGGGTGAATACTGAGTGCGGGGCCAGGAGGACTGGAGGAAGCTGGAGGTGCAGCTAGGAGCAGGAGCTGAAGGATCGGAGAAAATTCTTAAGATGCAAGGGCTGCTGTCGATCCAGAGATTCAGAGCGAGACAGTTCTAGGGAGAGCAGGACTGCTGGAGTACAGTGAGTAGCAGGAGGCAACAAAGCAGAGAGCAAACTTGGAACACAGGGGCAGCAGGAAATCCAGCAGCTAGCAGAGGCCTTACTTGAAGCACAGTGCTAGCAGGAGATCCAGCGACCAAACAGGGAGTAAACAAGGCTGACAGATGTGGAGTCTGATGACGAACCGGTGGGGAAGAGAAGACTCTTTTGTAGGGAGGCTGGCTGGTGAAGTGAGTTCTGACTAATTAGTGCCTAACAGGTGTGACTGATTGTTGAGGGAGTGGAGGGTGAGCTGAGTGAGAGGAGGAGGTACTGGAAAATAACCGGGAAGACAGCCAGACAAAAACTTGACTCTTTTCTTCTATATGCTAAGTTAAAAAAAAATTTTATACAGAACTGTTGGAGAAATCATTGCTGTTAGCCTTGCCCAAGGTGGCCCAGCTCCAGCATTTTTTAAGCACTGGTGCTACAACTTTTTCTGCAGTGGAGAAGTGGACTCTCTGAATAAAGAGGATGAAACAGATTTGGACTCTGCGCTACTAATCTGCAGGGTAAGACTGTTATAGTCAGACATACAGTTCATCTCAAAAGTATTCAACCCACAGATTCAGAGAATATTTATATTACTATTAGGTTGAAAATGCAGCAGATGCAGAGTCTATAATGTTGTTGGCGCAGGACTTTGTAAACTGTGGATACACCACCCAGATCAAGATGGATAACAAAGAACGAATAATTCAGTAAGAAAAGTATTTTATTCTGTTTGAAAAGCTTTACAATTTCAGTTAATTTAGAACTTTTTCCTCCCACAGTGCTATTATTTTGCATTCCACCACAAGACTAATTCCAATGCTGCAACAACTCAGGAAGGGCCCGGAACTCTGTAGTCTGGTCAACCAGATGAACGTAAATGCTGAGGCTTGTCGACCCCTGTTTGTTCCAGGGACAATCACCAAAGTAACTTTTTATTTTAAATAACTTGCCTTGCTCTTCCCAATTATATCTGCGGTGCATTTTGTATCGTGTGTTTTGTATAGGTTGTATGTCTTACAAAACTTTTGCAAATATACATTTTCTCATTAGCCAGATGCTGACCTTATCATGATGAATTGCCAGCCACAATACAGTGAAAAGGGGACATCCAAAGAAAGAGCTGAGAGGAATATTATACATTTCCTGCAAGATTTCTTGCAGGAGCTTGAGATATAAGGTACCAATATTACTCAATATTAAATTCATAAAGTAATTATCAAATTATTTGCTGTTATAGCAAGTTAAATGCAGAGAAGTCATAAGATTTCTTTTTTTTTTAGATATAAGCATTGAATTGCTTTTAATAAATTGTTTTCAAAATGCATTTTGTTCATAAAAAGGGACATGGCAGGTGCATCAGGTGAAGTGTCAGAATGTCTTGCAGTCCAGCATGTGCTTCAGTGGATGACAGGGCAAGCCCACATTCCCATTCTTCCGATTGTAGCTGGGGCACTTTGGCCTTGAAGCATGGTGCTGCACACTCTTCCTTCTGCCCATATATGGAGGATGCTTCGACAGCACACAGCTGGTAGTTAATGAGGCAGGTAATCAGCTGTTCCATTTAAAGGGGGGTAGATTGGTGATTAGATCAGATGTGAGACAAGGGTTCTTGCAAAAATGTTTACTACTGAGAGTGAGGTTGCTGCAGGATGATTTGGTTGAGCCCTTTTTGTTTTAAACATTTTAGGCAACGTGGTAATAGAGCGACGCACAGACTGCCGTGGACTGGGTTCCACCTTGGAGAGGTAAAAGAAGGCAGTCTCTTATTACCTGGATTTTTAAGGTGCTGGTCTAATGTGACTTTCTTTGTGTGCAGGGTGGCCTGCTACTGTTTCAGTTGTTTTAATCACTACTTGGACCCTATTTTAGCTATTTATTTGTAGTGTGTGTTTTTTTTTTTATTGTTTAGCTCCCTGGGCTGGTTTTATCCCACCTGAGGTCCTATGCTGTCCCTGGGTCCTGTGCCGGTTTTATTCAGATTAGATTGATGGGACTAGTGAAAGGAGAGTTCTTTTGTGTTGTATGCACTAGGGTTTGTTTGTTTTTTGTTTCTTTGTTGGGAGACACCAAGGTGTATTTTGTTTGTGTTTTTCTTTAGTTCTCCTCCAAATGGTCTAGTTAATTTATTTGGGGTTTTTACCTAGTCCTCTTAGCTACCAGGATTCCAGGCCAGCATAGGCGCCTGTGTTAAGGTGGTTATTCTTTCCTGCACGATAAAACATGTTAATTGTTCCAAATTGTAAAACCAATAAACTATATTCAATTTGAACTTGTGCCTCTGTTAATCTTTGCAACCTTTCTTTGTGGTCTGGTACCAAAAGAGTTGAGGGTTTAGAAACCGTACCTGATGTCACACAAGTGAAAAGCAAGATTTTAAAGGTATACTATGCAACCGGGGTTGATTTTCCAGCGAGGCTCCCCCCAGAGGGCAAAAGTAAAAGTGCACTGTCGTAAAGATGCTCAGCTGTTCTGGTTTCTCTGTCAAGCCAGGCGCGGTTGTTTTGAGCTTAGCAGACAGGCGAACGCAACGAAAAGTGGAAAAAACGGCAGTACAAACAATGACTAACAGTGAAAGTATGAACATCAGGGTTTCCCGCAGCGCTATCTTGGCGAGGCGGCGGCCGCCTCGCCAAGCCGCCGCCGCGGTAGCGTCTCGCCAACATAAATAATAATAATAATAAAACTCGATATGCTTGCATGTTTATTTGACGTTAACACGCGGTTCTTTGTTGTTGTTACCTAATTAATTTGTTGTTAGTGTCAATGTGGAGCAGAGAGAGAGGACCTCGCAAAGAATAGCTTCTTCGCCTAATGCACCCAAGTCCGGTCATACGTGAGAAGATGCCTGCCGCATCAACTCTGTGCATAGAAGCCATCATCCTCCACCACTGAACACGGTGACCCATGGAGACCAAATGTCCTTGAACCATGCGGTAGCCAACATTTGGCATCTGATGTTTGATAGATGAAATCACTTGGTCAAGCTCCTGATCAGTCATTGTACTGTATGATCCTCTCACAGTCAAGTTAAATATTTGCATCCTGCGATAAATGGTCCTCCTTGAAACTCCAAGGCATTTAGCAATGCATTCAACTGGTAGGTGGGTGTCTAACAGTCTCTCCAGCGTTTCTTTCTCCAGTACAATTCTTGGACGAGAGGAACATGGACTTAATTCTGTCTCATTGCTTTGCATTCATTTCCCACTGAACTAGATCATAACGATGTTGGATGGCTTCTAAAATATCTGACACCCCTCCAATTTGCTCAGAGAAAGAGAAAAACATGATTAACTCATGACGAGTGAGAAACTGTAAATAATCTAAATTGAGTGGCTGCTGGTTTAAAGCAGACTGCAGTCTTGTGAGAAGTCCCTCCATGAGCTGATTCCTTAGTGTATCCTGATGGTCAGAGAAAGAACTGATATTAGCAAATGGACTTTTGATATAGCAGAATGAATTGAATTTGAACAGCATGAAACAAGTCCAGAAACTGATAACAGCCACAGGAGGAAAATCAGATCTATTAAGTCTATAAAATATTTTAAACGTACGTACATGTGACTGTGATGCAGACGACATTGTTGAACTGCGGTGAGTTGCCTATCCAAGGTACAATGGTTGAGTGTTATAAAGCATTAATCATAGTGGCTTGAGAAATTAATACTAATGCAAAATGGCAAGCATATGCATACAGTTAAAATTGTAGGTATAAAATCAAAGAATAAATTTCATCTTATATTAAGTCTTGCTAAACCTTACCTTTTTATTTTTTAAAACTTCCGCCCAGGGATGCCGCCAATCATCTTCTCGGGCAGTTTTTCATTTAACTGGATGTAGTATTTGAAAATGAATGCTTTGATTGGGTGAAAAAAAAAGCTGAGCACAATTGGCTGGTGGTGTGGTTCATTTACATACATTTATGAAGTCGCGAAAGCTGAGACAGTCGAGCGAGCGAAGAAACAGCCGAGCCCACAGCTGGTGTTGAGCGCGGAGATAGCAGCTCGAGCGCGAGCAGAGAGGGAGCCGAGCACGCGCATAGATGGAACTGAGCGCGAGGGCAGTGGATTGAGAACAGTTTTTCAGAGTTGAGCGCGCGACAGACCGGTTTTGAGCACGCGCGTGTTGTCTCACTGTGCGCTGGGATTGGTTCCTGCGTGCTCAACCAGGAGGCACAAATATCGCTCCATAGATTAATGGATTAAGGACATTTCTAGTGTACTACATGCTGTCAAACATAACAGTTATTGAGAATTTGGAAACATTTGCTATTTATTTCCTAAAGTTTCCGGGGAAGGAGAGGAGAGAATGGATATTTCAACTGCCTGAAAGACCGCGTTTATTTATTTTTATTTTACAATTTTGTAAACAGCTGCCGATTAAACTGAATGTTACAACCTTGACATGATTATGAGTTGTTTTACTGAAAAATCAATTAGAAGAGCCGTGAAAACGGCTGCTATGCGCGCTCCCGACACAGGGGGAACAGATTTTCACAGGGAAACTGAATAGACCCTTTTCACATGACGTCACTCAACTTCCGTTTTGAAGCGGAGCAGGGTATCTTTACTTCCGGCTACATGCTTTTACATAGAAAATTCGGGAGGTGAAGACGTGTTTCACTGATAATCAGCGCGATTTCATAAGGTAAGACTGAGACCACAATGTGTCGCATTGACTATCTTTATTTTCCTTAGTATTTGTAGCGATCATTGCTGTTATATAGATGCTTTGATCGGGACAGTAACATGAAGATCAAAGCTAACATGGAGCAGCTTGTTAGCTTACTTTACCTGTCATTAATCTGATGTAGATGTTATAAAATGATTACTGTAGCTTTGCTATTATAGAAATAAATCTTGTTCACTGAGTGAAAAAAGAGACATTTATCTGCTACATTGTTCCCTTTACTTGATTATGGTGACGTGTTATATATATAATTGCAGTCACTGAATTAAAAAGATCTTATTCCATTTGAATCTTTTTGTTCATTCCTAAAAAAAAAATTACCGTGGGTCTATTGGACAGTACTTCTGTTTCTGAATTTTCTGTGTATTATAATTAATTTTCTTCATAATATTATTTGCACTTATATTAATGCACTTTTTTTTAGTTTTTGTGCAAAATACTGTATATTTTAAGTAGAAGCCTGAAATTGTTTTTATTATACTGTATTAGTAATGACATGTGCTGCTGACCTCTTAGTCAGATCAACCTTTAAAAAAGAGATCTTAATCTCAATGGGAGTTTATCTGGTTAAATAAAGGTTTTAAAAAGTATTATAGTTAATCTATTTTTTTCTCCCCTTGTGTCCATCTCTCAGCAGCATCATATCCACCAAGCATGGCACAATCACAGAGAAACCGCTACTGCAGTGTCCCACAGTGTTCGAACAACAAAAAAAAAACTTTCCATATCTCAGTGTTCATGACTTCCCGGCTGATGCTGAGACTGGAGCCTGTTGGGTGACGGCAATAAGAAGAGACGAGGGGCCAAATTTTAAAATCCTTCGTGGCAGCACTTACGCCTGCAGTCAGCACTTCTCTTCCGAGGAGACCTATGTTTCTGCAAGTGGTCTTTAACAAATTAAACTCCATCTTTCTTTCTTAAAGATAATTGAGTTATAAGTTAATTTAGCTATTCCCAAGATAATATCTGTGGCTCACCATGTAAAATTTTATTAGAGCTGTCAAAATCAATCTGTTAATGAAAGGAAATTAATCTGAGAAATTAATTAATTTCTGCACATACAAATGGTTTTTAAAAATACTCACCTGTACACTGTGATCGCACACTGTCTCTTTCTCCTGCATTGTTTACATTTCAATTGTTTACTGTTAAATCACTGCTGTAATTTACTGTAATTCTCAAGCTGTATGCAAACAGAATTTCGTTCTGTACGCACTCTGTGCATACATAATGACAAATAAAGTTGTCTAAATCTAATTTGTCCATGGATGAACCCAGAACCACACACAAGGGACTTAAAATGAAAGTCTTTATTGAAGGTTTGATGGGATGGAGGGTGATGTAACCAGCGAGGTAGAACTGCACGGGAACAGGGTGATGGTGTTGGCAGGAGCTGACGGACCGGAGAGAGACTTCTTGGAACCAGGATCAGGCAGCAGGGTCCACACCTCGGCAGAGAATTGACAGTTCAGGGGAGAACCCACCAGAGCTCGGCAGCAGGCTCTTCTGTAAGGCAGAGGGGAACCGAAGCAAGGCAGCAGGATAAACAGGACAGGTAAAAGGTAAAATGGACAGAGCTGCTATGAAGTATCTATGTAATAAATAACTAAAATATATGAAGTGTGGTGTCTGAAGTTTTTTTAAATCCATGTTTTTTTGGTCAGTTCCTGAAAAATAACAGTATAGGACACAAGGGGTTTGCCCCGACAGCAGCATAATCCATAAATACTATAGTGAACTGATTATTAGTGTGCATGCAGTGTGCTTGCAACATTATTGACAGCGTCTTTCTCAGTCTATGATGTCCTAAACTATCACAGTTTTAACAGGAATGGGCAGAATTATTTTATTAATTGAGGCTCCAGATCTACTGACGAGACTGAGAAACACACTGAACCCACAGAGGAATTTTGAGGGATACTGCAAAAGTCTGCAACCTCAGTAAAATACTACACAAAAAAAGAAAAAAAAAAAAAAAAAAAAGGAGGGAATGAGGCTCCTCATTTTTATTCATAGAGCTGTGACCAAGTGGCCAACAGCATTGACACTGTTCCAAAACAAAGTAAGAAAAGGCTCAACATTATACATCAACTATATCCCTGGTGTGACTCATTGACTAAAAGCTGTGAAACAGATAAGCTGATATAGCAATAAAGCTAGCGTAGCAATATAATGGAGAAATAGAAAACTAATAAATGACAAAAGTCCTGTTGGTAGCATAGCTACCATTATCCTAGCATCTATGCTAACAACAGAGCTAAGAAGACAAAGCTCTTACCTTCGTAATCGAAAAGGTACTGTTCCACAAAGAACTTGTCATATTTGTCGAGTTTGGAGGCTGGTGTGGCCGAAAGCTTTTGTGCCAGTCTGTGCACGTCTCCCAAACGAAATTTGGGTAGATTGGTGAGGGACTGTGTGAATTCCCTATGTAAAAACACTGCTCGCGGAGAAAGCGGAAGTAAAGATACCCTGCTTCACCGCAGAACGGAAGTTGCATGACGTCACTGTGAAAAGGGTCTATTTCGCACAACACCGGTTTGCCCATAACCAGCACGATTAATTCAGCTGTAATGATACAGTGTAAAATTCAGTTCAATGAATTATTATTCCATTGCCTTCTTTCTTTGAGCTTACGAGGGTGCTTGGTCTTGTTGGCATTAAGATTTTTAGGAATCCAGCATCTGATATTTGAGCATTAAATGTATTTAGCATGAAATAAGAGACAATTCAAAGTATATTTATTTATTTATTTATTTATTTATTTCTCGATCCACTGTATATATGTGGACACATTGTATATACCCCATGCACCTTTTCCTCCTTTTGGCACCTTCTTTTGATTATTGAGCCGACGTGACAAGCAAATTTCTCCACTGTGAGATCAATAAAGTCTATCTTGTCTTATCTTAAATAAAGAGATGACAAAATGTATCACTAAAATGAATGAGTATTTATTCACAACTAAAAATTAATTCAATCTGAAAAACTCACACAGAAAGAAAAGGCAATTAGAAGAATTTTATTGATACAATATTTTAAGAGTTTGGCGCTCAGACCTCGGCAGGAAAAATTCACGCTGAATTATAGTTCAATATGCATAAGCAGGCGTATGAGAATAGGGATATTTCCCCCCAGGTCTGAAACTGGTGGTGGAGTGGAGATAAATAAAGTTTGTTCCGTCCATATGCTGAACTGTTTGACCTAGATGTCCAACTTGATAAACACAGGTTTGCATGAACTGTCCATGATGAGCAAGCATGAAGCGACTGTGGAGAGGAAAAACTCCCCTTTGGGAAGAAACCTCTGGCAGAACCAGGCTCAGCATGGCGGTCTTCTGCCGGACCGTTTTAAGGAGTGACTGTGAATTCCATAAGAGTCCAGGAGGAATTACACTCTGATAGGGACGAGGTTGAAGGAGGACCGTAGGAAAGCCAGGCGAAGCTTGCTACGATGGTGGAGAAGGGGATGGAGGTGGGTTGAAGCCGGTCATCAGAGTCCAAACCAGACACGGCGCAGCCACCGCTTGCTCGCTGAGGAGAAGGCCGAGACGAGGATGTGGAGTTCTTTTTAAGATGAACCCAGGATGCTGATTGGCTTCGAGGAGGAGCAGTTCAAAGCTGATTGGCTTGTGTCGGAGGCGGATGAGTCTCTGATTGATGGAGGTAGGCAATAGTTTCTTCGGTCTGAATTTTCGCTTAAGCTGCATTTTATGCCATGGCCTAGTTAGGCCCAATGATGAGGTGCCAGTTATCATAAAGAATCACTTGACAACAATTTATAAGCAGTATCGGTACATTAATATTTAGCCTACCTACATACTAGCCTAACAAAAGTCAAAAATAATAATATATCAAAAATATACACTGAGTAATATTGAGGCCTAAAGATTTTCTTAATGTAAACCCATTTCCAACTTACCATAAATGCATTAATAGTGAATTTAGCAAACCAGTTATGGTGTATAATTCATATACAAATATACAATTAATCAATCTTATTTTTTAGGTGTTCCTGTTCTCACTGCCAATAATGGATTCTGCGAGAGAGTGCATCTGTTGCCAGGAAATGGGCTTGGTTGTTGCTAAGATGGAAGAAGCCAGAGAGGATATGGATGGAGAAATCCCTGGCTGTGTCTAAATGCTTGGACATTGCAGGTTGCTTGGTCCCAATACAAGCAACAGCATAGGCATATAGCCTATAGACAATTTGTGAGATGGTGTTGGGACTATTTAGGCAAAGATACCAGGCATGTGATACCCTCGTGTGCAGTCGGCTGTATAAGGGCCCACTTCCCACCCCCAGGACTTGAAGATGACTTTACCTTTAGAAGTCACCTGTTGGCAGTTAAAAAAAATACCCAACCACAAAATTGTTGTGATTATTATGTAATATAAGCAATTACTAATAAAATGATTTCATGTTCTTTTTGAAAATCGATTCAATGAGAGATTGATGGCATCATCTTTTGTTGGTTTCACAAATGAACTTGTCAGTGATGGGGGCTCTTTTGCTGCATCAACCTGCTTAGTTTTTATTTTCCCCAGCTCTGCTAGCAGCATCTCAAAACAGTGGTCTACATAGTCGGAAACAAAAAGCAGCAGTGAGTAAAATTTCTCATAACATTATTATTATTTTTTTTTTGATTGCTCGGGTGCCTTTACACACAAGTGAATAAGCAGATACAGGAAAGTAAAAGACAACACACATGTAGACATAGATACATGAAAATAAAAAGACAAAAATTGAAGCAACTATTATAGTAGTGGTGATTCCTGACAAAGATTATTTCAAAAAGAACATCTAATTATCTCAGTATATATGCAGTAGAATTATGTGCTATATTATTAGCTTGAGAATGGGTGGAGGAAACCAATATAAATAACATAATTTGTAGTGATTATCTGTATTGAGTATTCAAAAGAGATGTACAAATAATCATCAAAATATATTATATGAGGTTATGGCTGTTCATCATAGAATATGTGAACAATATAAAAATGTAATATTTTTTTGGACTCCTGCTCATGTAGGTAGTTTGGGTAATGGAAGAGCAGATAGATTGGCTAAGGAGGCTACTAAAAAAGAATATATTGATATACCAGTAAAGTTATCCAAATCTGAAGGCAAAAGTATAGTTTGGAGAGAAAGCAAGAAGATATGGAAAAGTAGGTGGGATAATGAAATAAACGGAGGGCACTTATATAGGATACAAAATACAGTTGATGTAGTAAGGATTAGAGGAATAAACAGGAGGGAGGAAATAATTATAAATAGAATAAGAACCAGTTACAGTTTTTTTTAAATGAACTCTTTGTAAAATGGAGAAACATCTTACTGGTTTTTGTAGTTGGTGTAATGATGTAGAAACAATAGAACATGTTTTTATTAATTATAGAAGATATGTAAATCAAAGATTATTAAAAACGGAATTAGGTTTTAATAGGAATTTAAATTTGAGAATGTGGTTTATAAGCTAAATAGTATTTAGGGGCAAAAGAAGATTCTTCAGCTTAAAAAAAATACTGGGATCAGAGAATTTGAGGAATAGATATTTGGATCCAATAGATGGGGCAGTAGTGCAACAATAATGGATGCAAGCTGCCGTTAAAATCTAAAGAAGAAGAATAGCGGCTGCGGTTGTGAAGAGCCAAAGACCATAGACATAATATAAGAGTAGACCCCGCATCGACCACTTTCGTTTATGGCCGCTGGCGGGATTTGGGGGCGCCATCTTGGGGCGGTCCACAGCTCAGCTCAGTGTATTATGTTGACCAGGCGCAGAATAAATTTTATAATTCTATAACTCGTTGAACATTGAACTAATTTTCACATTTTTTTTGGTGAAACTTTAAAGCTATAGCTATTATAACAAATGGTCCAGTGCGTTTATTTTTTTTAACAATTATTATACAGTGAAATACACCATAGTACATTGAAACCAAAGGACAAAACCTTTTTACAGGCCCAAGCATTTGTTTAATAGTAATATCATCTTTATTGTCATTGAAACATACATTACAACAAAATTTGTTCTCTGCTTTTAATCCACCACCCTTGGGGAGCAGTGGGCTGCAATGTGTGGTGCCAGGGGAACAATCTGGGGTTAATGGTCTTGCTCAGGGACCCAGAGTGCAGGCGCTGGGGATTGAACTGGGTACTCGCTTCCTTCTAGAGCGCTGCTCTAACCACTAGGCCAACACTCCCCATACACCAAGATGCAATTTGGTAGGCAATTTGGGGTTAAGTGCATTGCCAAGGGGCAACATGACACGTGGCAAGGAATCAAACCCACAACCTTCTGATTGCCAGACGACTACTCAACCCATCAAGCCACAGACACCCTACTGAACCCATCAAGCCACAAGCGTGCTCATTGTTTGTGGAAGTAAACATGGATTGTAATGCTGCAGCGTATCTTGCGTATCTTGCGTTCTTTACGTTATTCTCCAACCGGAGTCAGCACATTACAACGCAATCTTTTTAAGAAGATTGAAAAGGAAGATGGCCAAATTTTAGCGATGTGAGCGGCTTTACTGATACGCACTTCATTCATAATTTTCGAATGACAAAGGCAACCTTTATGTGCGTCTAAACAGATCTCTTTAGCGCTCTCATGTAAAAACACTCATCTTCGGCGGCCATAGCAGCGAGTAAACGCGTTGCTGTGGGGTTGTATTGACTTGCAACAGGTGCTTGTTACTGCACATTAGTCAACCTCTTTGGCATAGCCATGTCCAGCGTTAGTGACATTTGTCAAGTATCAATGACGTGTAGGTCGGATGAATGCGACCTGGCCGTACAGACACAGATCGCATTTCAAAAGATCAGATATGTATCGGATTCAGGACCACACATCCAAGCTACCTGGGTTGCATTTGAAAAAATCTGATCTGTGTCGTTCAGAAGATCAGATACAGGTCGCATATGGGCAAAGAAATCGGAATTGGGTCACTTCAGGCTGCAGTGTGAATGTAGCCTAATTTGGTACAAAGTAGCTGCATGAATCGCTTTTTAGCCAGCTAAACAGTGACAGGAAGTGACTGACCGGAAGTCTCGCACAAAAACCGTCAACTCGCTGTCTCCGTATTTCCCTTGAAAATAAGGTGGATGGGGTGATTTCAGGGTCCGGACCTCCGGCCTGAGATAAGCTGCCACGGAGTATCCTGGTCCGTTTCCTGCGATACTCGCACAGAGAGGTTGTGCTTAATGCAGTAAAGAAGAAGCGGGACATCTACCATGGTGGTTCCCAACTAAGATTCTACCCTGATCTGTCCGCGGAGGTCCTGAGGAAGAGACGAGAATTTGGTGCTGTGGTGAAGGCACTGTCCCGCTGCGACAAATACCGTGGGTTCGCCTATCCGGCTCGTCTTCGATGCCTTCATGAGGGGCAAATCCGTTTTTTCGATACGCCTGAGGCTGCCGCTGCATTTCTCTCTTAAACGAGGTATTATGTTTATTAT
This sequence comes from Fundulus heteroclitus, assembly GCF_011125445.2. Classification (NCBI taxonomy): domain Eukaryota; kingdom Metazoa; phylum Chordata; class Actinopteri; order Cyprinodontiformes; family Fundulidae; genus Fundulus; species Fundulus heteroclitus. The sequence continues at coordinate 9,049,746 of NC_046371.1, read as the reverse complement.
TTCAGAGAGAGAGAGAAGGGCGCAGCGTCGGCAGGTCGGCGTCGCACGCGCGCGGGGGGGGGGGGGGGGGGGGGGGGTGGGGGAGGGGTGTGTATCGTTACTTTTGAAATTGTTTTATTATCTGTACTTTTTTGAGTATGGATATTTTTGACAACCCTAGTACAGACTAACCTATTTAAATATGACACCCAGTGCTTAAGAGTTGTTTTTTGCATTTACAGTTTGTATGTCTGGTTCTCTTAAGATTGTTACCTGGAATGTATAAGGACTGGGTCATGTGATCAAGAGGAAGAAGGTTTTGACTTACCTGAAAAAAAACATAGCACTATTACAGGAAACTAGGTTATCTGTTTCAGAATATTTGAAATTTCAAAGGGACTAGGCAGGTAATGTATATTTTTCCTCCCATTCACAAAATAACAAGGGTACAGCCATTCTTTTACATAAGCATTTACCTTTTATCCTGGAGCAGGAGGAGAAGGATTCAGAGGGAAGATTTATTTTAATTAAGGGCCGGATTCATGGACAAGTTATAGCTATTCTCAATGTATATGCTCCTTATGACGACTCGCCTCAATTTATGTCACAAATGATTTTATTATTTAATCATCATTGTAAAGAAATCGTTTTTTTTTGGCTGGTGACTTTAATTGTGCAATGAATGCATCTCTGGACAGGTCCTCCGCTGCAAAACTGCTGAACCCAAAAGCTTCAGCTGTCCTAAAAGACTTATGCAGAGATACTGGTTTGATAGACATCTGGTGACATTTAAATCCTAAAGTAAGGGACAGTTTATTCACAACCCCATAACACTTACTCTAGATTGGACTATTTTTTTATCCCGAAGTTGCTTTTACATTTGGTTCGAAGCGGTAAGACTCCCCTGGGTCATTTTGATTATCAACTAATGCCCTTTGAATATCAAGTAATGCCCTTCGGCCTGCGCCTGTATATCAGTTTTTCAAGCCTTGGTAAACGATATCCTCTAGGACTTCTTAAACATATTTGTTTTTGTTTACCTTGACAATATTTTAATCTATTCCAAAGACCTCTCTGAACACCTCCACGTTCGGCTAGTCCTCCAGCGCCTCCTTGAAAACCGTCTTTTCGTCAAAGCTGAGAAATGTGAGTTTCATAAATCATCCGTTACATTCCTTGGTCTTATTTTATAGGGTGGGCAGGTCCGGTTGGATCCGGAAAAAATTAAATCAGTCCTCGAGTGACCAGTGCCTGAATCACCTTCCGACCTGGCTCCAAGAATCAGAAGCCTGATGCCCTTTCACGTCTCCACGCTCCGCAGGATACAGAAAAGGAACCAGCACCCATCTTGCCACCCACCTGCACCTTTGACGCCCTCCACTGGGGAATCGAGGACCAGATCCACCAAGCATTACGCTCTGAACCGGATCCAGGAGGGGCCCTCCTAACCGAACCTACGTCCCGACTTCAGTTCGCCCCCGTGTTATCCAGTGGGCTCACACAGCTAAATTTTCTGGTCACCCTGAAAGACAATTTTGGTGGCCCTCAATGCCCAAGGACGTTCATGAGTATGTCCGCTCCTGCCCCGTTTGTGCCCAGAACAAACCCTCCAACAGGCCACCTGCGGGTCGCCTTCAGCCCTTACCCATCTCAGAATGCCCCTGGTCCCACATTGCACTCGATTTCGTCACAGGTCTCCCGGCTTCTCAAGGCATCACAATCATCTTATCCATAAATGACCGATTTTCCAAGGCCTGTCACCTGGTTCCCTTCTGAAAGTTCCCCTCTGCCCTTCAAACTGCCCAGCTCCTGGTTAAGCACGTTTTTCGTCTGACCGTGGTCCTCAGTTCACCTCGCGGGTGTGGAAGGAGTTTGCCTCGGCCCTTGGGGCCAGGTACACCCTCACCTCCTGGTACCACCCGCAGACCAACGGTCAGACAGAACGTCTTAACCAGGAGCTGGAGTCCACCCTCCGTTGCCTGACCTATTCTAATTCCTCCGACTGGAATAAGTACCTCCCTTGGGTTGAATATGCACATAACTCACACACCTCCACCGCCACTGGCTTTTCTCCCTTCGAAGCCTCTGTGGGTTATCAACCTCCACTCTTCCCCTCAGACCATCGTCAAATTGCGGTTCCCTCTGTACAACACCATATTCATCGCTGCCAGCAGTTCTGGTCCCAAACCATCCAGGCCCTACACAGAACTGCTGAGCAAAACCGCAGATTTGCTGACCGAAAACGAGAATCCAACCCCCCCATTACCATCCCGGTCAGCAGGTCTTGCTCTCCACCCAGCACCTCCCTTCTGCCAGCCGCAAGTTGGCTCCCCGCTACTCTGGCCCCTACGAAGTCACCTCTATCATCAGCCCCACTGCCGTCCGTCTCCGTCTTCCTCCCCACTCCCGGATCCATCCTACATTCCACGTCTCTAACATCAAGCCTGTGTGTTCTAGCACCTTGTGACCTCCTGCCGAGCCCCCTCCACCCTCCCAGGACCACCAGGGCCGCCGGATCCGTCTGATCGCAGGGTTCACCAATACCTTGTCGACTGGGAGGGCCGCGATCCCGAGGACCAATCCTGGTTGCCGGGTTCCACCATTCCTGATCAGTCTCTGATCGATGAGTTCCTCGCCTCTCGCCCTTCCACGTCTTCCTCGGGGTCGCCGGGTGACGACTGTTCAGGGGGGGTGGTGTCAGGGCTCAGCAGGCGGCGCCTGCTGCTCTCTGCCAGTGCTGCTCTCCGCCAGTGCTGCCTTTTCCTTCTCTCTCCCTTTTGCAGGTGACTCGAGTTGACAGGTGGGCGGGAACACAAACCTGTGGCCTGTTCTGCTGAATGCAGCAACACTATAAGAACGGCGTTCAGACAGCTGAAAGACGCTAGAACGTTAACCTATGTGGTATGTTGTATTGGCCGCTGTCCACCGACAGTTCTTACGTTTCCCTCGAGTAAGTCCTGTTCCTTGTGTTTCAGGGTTGTCTCCCATCCTTTGGATCCCTAAAGCCGGGCGTACACTGTACGAGTTTTTCAGTCGTGGTACTTATATATATCTCAAACTGTGCGACGGAACCGCGGGGTTTAAAAAGTTCACCGCTCACGATCTGTGCGGCGCGACGCTCGGACGAGACCGGACTGCTCACACTGTACGTCGTGTCCCCTCTGGGACCGCTCGCTGTGGTGGCAGAGGCAGGCGAGCGACGGTGGGTGACAGGGACCCAGAGCAGGGGTTCGAGCCCAGCTCTGGCGAGGCACCGGGCGTCGGGGGAACGGAGGGGAGAGAGAGGAGAGACGAGACGCATCGGCGGCCGCGCGGCACGGCAGGTCGCCTGGCCCGCACCCCCCAGCAAGCGGAGGAGTGCCGAAACAGGCGGCCAGCGCGTTGCGCGGACCGCGGAGGAGTGCCGAAACAGGCGGACCGCGGAGGAGTGCCGAAACAGGCGGACCGCGGAGGAGTGCCAAAACAGGCGGACCGCGGAGGAGTGCCGAAACAGGCGGACCGCGCGTTGCGCGGACCGCGGAGGAGTGCCGAAACGCGCGGGACCGCGGAGGAGTGCCGAAACAGGCGGCCAGCGCGTTGCGCGGACCGGACGGCTCGCCCTCCCCAACACAGGCCGGAGCTTGCTTCAGGGACGCCCGCTTCCCTCCCTCCGCTAGCGGGGACGGAGAGGAGGGGAGGGCGCCCCCTCGTAGCTCTGCTTGAACAGCAGGATGCGCTCACGAAAACCTCACGACAGCTGACTGAATTTCAAACATGTTTGATTTTCACGATCGTCCGATTCCTGATCGGGAGGTAGTCGTGAGAAGCCAGTCCCCCCTCCTCCCCCCCTCTACGATCAAGCTGAAATTCGGCCCGATTCAAAAAATGCTCGCACGACTGAAGAATCGGCCCGAAAAGGGGAAAAACTCGTACAGTGTACGCCCGGCTTAAGTGTTTCCCCGAGCCCCGACGTCTTCAATCAAATACCCGCCGATCGCTCATTGGATCCCTCTCCAGAAGATTACCTGACGCTCCCTAGATTTTACCAAGCCGGGCTCAGGACCCCCACTTACTGGACTACCTGGTTCCTTCAGCTGTCTCTGGACCCTTCCTCTCGCCTCCGCTGCTCGGAAACCTCCTGACTCCACCAGCCACCTGTCACTCAGTCAGCTGCTGGAGGTAGTTTGCTGGGCCGCTCTCTCCACTCATCTCCCCCGGCTCGGTCTCTGCGCCCCGCGGTAAGCAGTTACTACCCGTAGCTCTTACAATCTTGAGTAAACTATCACCTAACGTCCCACCGTTCACTTACAGATCTCTGAGCATACCTCCTGTGTTTTCCCCGTTGGCCTCACTCAGTTGGGCTCCTCTTGTGATCTCATAGTTCTGTGAGCAATAAACATCTAAAATCTGCTCTGATCTCTTTGTGTGTTGTGCATGTTCGTCAAACCTCTTAAGAAAGACATGACATAGATACGTTTAAATATTATTTATTTCTGTCAAACAAACCACCAACCTCCAAAAGCTGCTTTAACTTATCAGAACAAAAAAATTGTTATACTGTATTATCTGTAAATACAACAAAATTCAATACACTTGGCAGACTCTTTGGACCCTCTTCTTACATAAGACAAAACAGATCAAGCAGCTGCTGTGAAAAACATACAATTTCTAAGCAATTGTGTAGAATCATAAACCAAGGCTAAAAAGTAATAATTACACATGTCTCAGCTGGATTCTTTTTGCATAGATTATATATGTCTTTCTTCCATATTTGCGGTTTATCACAGTGTACTCTGGTTCCCTCCTACCTCATATTGCCTCATTGTGTCCTTTGATGGACATATGACGTGTAGGATTGTCATCTACCTCTCAGCCATTGACAACTGGAGACAGTCACCAAAGTAACTGCAATTACTAGAAAATGGATGAACAGATGCATATACACCTAGAAAAAAGATCAGAAAATTAAACGAAACAAAAGCTTGATGATCCCCAAATAAACGTGGGAAAATGTGCCATGATCTTATTGAACAGCGCAAATCCTTTAGAAAAGGGAAGATAGTAAAAAAAAGATCCATGACATTAAATATCTTGTTAGAGTTGATCTGTATTCTCAAATTCTTGAGAAATATGAATTACTGACAATATTTAAAGGTAAAATACTACTTAAATACAGTGTAATTTTAATAAAGCAACTACGGTTAAGATATAAAACATTCACTTGCATCAAAAAGTAACCAAGATGTTGAATTTGCTTATGCATAACTGAGATTATAGGAAAAAACTGTCACATAAACAAAAAATAAATAAAGAATAACAGGTTTGATAAATATCTTAATTTATATTGCATTTAAATATTTGCTGAAAATAATATGACTGCATGTCAAGGAAAAGATATACATTTACATTGAAATATGAAATATAAAATCTTTCTTCTGGTATACAATCCCTTCATGTTAAATAAAGTTAAGTCATAAATCACATGAACATTTTATTTATTTTAGTTTTTCAGTTAGAGAATAAAAATAAGCAGTCCAACAAGCAGATGGAGTAGACCTAATTTGAACTGATATGCACTACTGGTTGTGGTTCTAGTAGCAGCTGTAGGTTTTGTGATTGGCTTTATGATTGTAGTAGTTGTTGTAGACTTTGTTGTCGTTTTTGTGGTTGGCTTCATGGTTGTAGAAGTCGGTGTAGATTTTGTTGTAGTTTTTGTGGTTGGCTTTATGGTTGTAGAAGTCGGTGTAGATTTTGTTGTAGTTTTTGTGGTTGGCTTTATGGTTGTAGTAGTCAGCGTAGATTTTGTTGTCGTTTTTGTGGTTGGCTTTATGGTTGTAGTAGTCTGTGTAGATTTTGTTGTTGGGGCAGTAGTTCCGGTTGTCAGAGTTGTGGTGGACAGTTGAGCAGTTGTGGCTGTTGGAGCCATAGTTGGAGTGGCTGGTGCTGCAGTTGTGGTTGTTGGAGACAAAGTTGTGGTGGAGGAGGCAGCAGTTGTGGTTGTTGCAGTTGTAGTTGGTTGAGCAGTTGTTGTTGTTGGAGCCGAAGTTGTGGTGGTTTTTGCTGTGGTTGTGGTGGTCGGAGACAAAGTTGTGGTGGAAGAGGAAGCGATTGTGGTTGCCGGAGTTGTGGTGGTTGGTTGTGCAGTTGTGGTTGTTGGAGCCAAAGTTGTGGTGATTGGTGCTGCGGTTGTGGTAGTTGGAGCCAAAGTTGTGGTGGGGGGAGCAGCGGTTGTGGTTGCCGGAGTTGTGGTTATTGGTGGAGCAGTTGTAGTTGTTGTTGCTGCAGTAGTGGTTGTTGATGTTGTAGTTGTTGTGGGGGCAGTAGATGTAGTAGTTAAAGCCATGGTTGTGGTTGTTGGTGGAGCAGTTGTTGTTGCTGAAATAGTGGTGGTTGGTGCTGCAGTTGTTGTGGGGGCAGTAGATGTAGTGGTTGAAGCCATGTTTGTGGTTGTTGGTGGAGCAGTTGTAGTTGTTGTTGCTGCAGTAGTGGTTGTTGGTGCTGTAGTTGTGGGGGCAGTAGATGCAGTAGTTGAAGCCATAGTTGTGGTTGTTGGTGGAGCGGTTGTTGATGCTGCAATAGTGGTGGTTGGTGCTGCAGTTGTTGTGGGGGCAATAGATGTAGTGGTTGAAGCCATAGTTGTGGTTGTTGGTGGAGCAGTTGTGGTTGTTGTTGCTTCAGTAGTGGTTGTTGGTGCTGCAGTTGTGGGGGCAGTAGATGTAGTGGTTGAAGCCATGGTTGTGGCTGTTGGTGGAGCAGTTGTCGTTGTTGCTGCAGTAGTGGTAGTTGTTGCTGCAGTTGTTGTGTGAACACTATATGTAGTGATTGATGCCATGGTTGTGGTTGTTGGTGGAACAGTTGTGGTTGTTGTTGCTGCAGTAGTGGTTGTTGGTGCAGCAGTTGTTGTGGGGACAGTAGTGGTTGAAGCCATGCTTGTGGTGGTTGGTGGAGCAGTTGTAGTTGTTGTTGCTGCAGTAGTGGTTGTTGGTGCTGTAGTTGTGGGAGCAGTAGATATAGTAGTTGAAGCCATAGTTGTCGTTGTTGGTGGAGCGGTTGTTGTTGCTGCAATAGTGGTGGTTGGTGCTGCAGTGGTTGTGGGGGCAGTAGATGTAGTGGTTGAAGCCATAGTTGTGGTTGTTGGTGGAGCATTAGTGGTTGTTGGTGCTGCAGTTGTGGGGGCAGCAGATGTAGTGGTTGAAACCATGGTTGTGGTGGTTGGTGGGGCAGTTGTTGTTGTTGCTGCAGTAGTGGTAGTTGTTTCTGCAGATATTGTGGGGGCAGTAGATGTAGTGGTTGAAGCCATAGTTGTGGTTGTTGGTGGAGCAGTTGTGGTTTTTGGTGCTGCAGTTGTGGGGGCAGCAGATGTACTGGTTGATGCAATGGTTGTGGTGGTTGGTGGAGCAGTTGTGGTTGTTGCTGCAGTAGTGGTAGTTGGGGGAACACTAGATGTAGTGGTTGAAGCCATGGTTGTGGTTGTTGGTGGAGCAGATTTAGTTGTTGTTGCTGCAGTAGTGGTTGTTGGTGCTGGAGTTGTGGGGGAAGTAAATGTAGTGGTTGAAGCCATAGTTGTGGTTGTTGGTGGAGCAGTTGTGGGGGCAGTAGATGTAGTGGTTGAAGCCATGGTTGTGGTGGTTGGTGAAGCAGTTGTTGTTGCTGCAGTAGTGGTAGTTGTTGCTGCAGTTGGTGTTGGGGCAGTAGATGTAGTGGTTGAAGCCATGGTTGTGGTGGTTGGTGAAGCAGTTGTTGTTGTTGCTGCAGTAGTGGTAGTTGTTGCTGCAGTTGGTGTTGGGGCAGTAGATGTAGTGGTTGAAGCCATGGTTGTGGTTGTGGGTGGAGCAGTTGTGGTTGTTGGTGCTGCAGTTGTGGGGGCAGTAGATATAGTGGTTGAAGCCATGGTTGTGGTGGTTGGTGGAGCAGTGTTCGTTGTTGCTGCAGTAGTGGTAGGTGTTGCTGCAGTTGTTGTGGGAAGACTAGATGTAGTAGATGTAGTGGTTGAAGCCATGGTTGCGGTTGTTGGTGCAGAAGTTGTAGTTGTTTTTGCTGCAGTAGTGGTTGTTGGTATTGTAGTTGTTGTGGGGGCAGTAAATGTAGTGCTTGAAGCCATAGTTGCGGTTGTTGGTGGAGCAGTCATCGTTGTGGTTGCTGCAGTAGTGGTAGCTGTTGCTGCAGTATTCCTGGAGACACTAGATGTAGTGGTTGACGCCATAGTTGTGGTTGTTGGTGGAGCAGTTTTGGTTGCTGTTGCTGCAGTAGAGGTAGTTGTTGCTGCAGTTGGTGTTGGGGCAGTAGATGTAGTCCTTGAAGTCATGATTGTGGTTGTTGGTGGAGCAGTTGTAGTTGTTGTTGCTGCAGTAGTGGTTGTTGGTGCTGCAGTTGGTGTTGGGGCAGTAGATGGAGTGGTTGAAGCCGTAGTTGTCGTTGTTGGTGGAGCAATTGTGGTTGCTGTTACTTCAGTAGTGGTTGTTGGTGCTGTAGAAGTGGGGACAGTAGATCTAGTGGTTGAAGCCTTGGTTGTGGTTGTTGATGGAGCAGATGTAGTTGTTGCTGCAGTAGTTGTTGTTGGTGCTGCAGTGTTTGATGGGGCAGTAGGTGCTGTGGTTGAAGCCATAGTTGTGGTTGTTGGTGGAGCAGTTGTTGCTGCAGTAGTGGTGGTTGATGCTGCAGTTGTTGGTGGAGCAGTAGACGTAGTGGTTGAAGCCATAGTTGTGATTTTTGGTGGAGCAGTTGTAGTTTTTGTTGCTGCAGTAGTGGTTGTTGGTGCTGCAGTTGTTGTTGGGGCAGTAGATGTAGTGGTTGAAGCCATAGTTGTGGTTGTTGGTGGAGCAGTTGTGGTTGCTGTTACCTCAGTAGTAGTTGTTGGTGGAGCAGTTGTTGCAGCAGTGTTGGTTGTTGGTGCTGTAGTTGTTGTGGGGCCAGTAGATGTAGTGGTTGAAGCCATAGTTGTGGTTGTTGGTGGAGCAGTTGTTTCTGCAATAGTGGTTGTTGATGTTGTAATTGTTGTTGTTGGGACAGTTGTTGTGGGGGCAGTAGATGTAGTGGTTGAAGCCATGGTTGTGGTTGTTGGTGGAGTGGTTGTTGTTGCTATCGTAGTGGTTGTTGGTGGAGCGGTTGTTGTTGCTGTCGTAGTGGTTGTTGGTACTTTGGTTGTTGTGGGGACAGTAGATGTAGTGGTTAAAGCCATGGTTGTGGTTGTTGGTGTAGCAGTTGTGGTTGTTGTTGCTGCAGTAGTGGTTGTTGATGTTGCAATTGTTGTTGGGACAGTTGTTGTGGGGGCAGTAGATGTAGTGGTTGAAGCCATAGTTGTGGTTGTTGTTGCGTCAGTGCTGGTTGTTGGTGCTGTAGTTGTTGTGGGGGCAGTAGATGTAGAGGTTGAAGCCATGGTTGTGGTTGTTGGTGGAGCAGTTGATGTTTTTGCTGAAGTAGTGGTTATGGGTGCAGCAGTTGTGGGGGTAGTAGATGTAGTGGTTGAAGCCATGGTTGTGGTTGATGGTGGAGCAGTTGTTGCTGTAGTAGTGGTTGTCGATGTTGCAGTTGTTGTTGGGACAGTTGTTGTGGGGGCAGTAGATGTAGTGGTTGAAGCCATAGTTGTGGTTGTTGGTGCAGCAGTTGTGGTTGTTGTTGCTGCAGTAGTGGTTGTTGGTGCTGAAGTTGTTGTGGGGGAAGTAGATGTAGTGGTTGAAGCCATAGTTGTCGTTGTTGGTGGAGCAGTCATCGTTGTTGTTGCTGCAGTAGTGGTTTTTGGTGCTGTAGTTGTTGTGGGGGCAGTAGATGTAGTAGTTGAAGCCATGGTTGTGGTTTTTGGTGGAGCAGTTGTTGTTGTTGGTGGTGAAGTTGTCGTTGTTGCTACAGTAGTTGTTGTTGTTGTTGCTTCAGTAGTCGTTGTTGATGCTGCAGTTGTTGTGGGGGCAGTAGATTTAGTGGTTGAAGCCATGGTTGTGGTTGTTGGTGGAGTAGTTGTAGTTGTTGGTGGTGCAGTTGTGGTTGTTGTTGCTGCAGTAGTGGGTTTTGGACTAGGTGGACGATTTACATTATTACATAAATTACCTTCACAACAGCTTGGTCCACTTGTGATTGAACCTATATTTTCCAGGAACGGTAATTTATTCAGGTCCATAGCAGCTGTACATATATTTGGAGACACACAGCCCAGCCTCGGAAAGTTTCTGTTGCTTTGATTAACTATGGATTAAAGGAAAAAAAATTGCATAAAATATTTCTCTGGTCCCAGCATACTTTATTTTGGCTATTTTTAAACAATCAAGTAACTTTATTATGTGCAATTATTTAAATGTATAGTTCTTCAGGTAAAACAAAGACAAAAATGACTGGACAATATTAAAATATGATTTATCACATGCTTAATTGGGAAAACTTACAAGTTGCTGAAAAGCAGTTGGTCTCCAATTCGGAACATTTTACTGTTGAGTCCTGTTTTGAAGTTTCCTGATCCACAATAAAACAGCTGCGATTTTTTTCTATGTTTTGTGCAGGGGGCGCTAAAAGAATAAATAGATTTTTTTAGTAGCAGAACGAAACAATACATTACAAACATGAATCTCTGATTACACCAGACTTACATTTTAGAGTTTCTGAGTTGCACATGTCATTGTCACAACACTCAGCAGATGCAATTACACGTTGGAACCCCATGTTTGCTGAATAGGTCTGAATGCCTGATTCTTGACACAGAGACAATGCACCACAGTCCTTGTAGATTTGGGTTATAGTTTGTCCACCTGTGGTAGCTGCAAAGTACAAGTATATTTGTTAGTGCACATGAACTAGATTTTGTCACAAAGGGAAACTTGTCAAACAGAAAAACATACCACTGATAAAAGCTGTTATACACATCTCCCCTGGGTCACATGTCTTGGTTGGTGGACTCATACAACCATCACCTCTGCAGTTGAAGCATTGCAGGGCTATAGCTGAAATCAAAAGAAAACATTTACATTCAAGAATACATATTTGAAAATTTTCTGAGGTTCACTATTAAAAGTTTATATAATAATAGTAATCTAGCTGTTCTAACATGAGATATAGACACCCTTCCCAGTATCAGCTACTCCTCCTCTCCGATGAACTGAACTTCACATTATAACAATGATTTCTGTACGCTGCTGGATTAATTTGCTCCTTTATAGACTTAAACTGTTTAATTTACCCATTCCACTCCCAGTTGTTGTGGGGGCAGTCGATGTAGTAGTTGAAGCCATGCTTGTGGTGGTTGGTGGAGCAGTTGTCGTTGTTGCTGCAGTAGTTGTAGTTGTTGCTGCAGAAGTTGTAGTTGTTGCTGCAGTTGTTGTGGCAATACTAGATGTAGTGGTTGAAGCCATAGTTGTGGTTGTTGGTGGAACAGTTGTTGTTGTTGTTGCTGCAGTAGTGATTGTTGGTGCTGTAGTTGTTTTGGGGACAGTAGATGTAGTGGTTGAAGCCATGGTTGTGGTTGTTGGTGCAGCAGTTGTAGTTGTTGTTGCTGCAGTAGTGGTTGTTGTTGCTTCAGTAGTCGTTCTTGGTGCTGCAGTTGTTGTGGGGGCAGTAGATGTAGTGGTTGAGGCCATGGTTGTGGTTTTTGGTGGAGCAGTTGGGGTTGTTGTTGCTGTATTAGTGGTTGTTGGTGCAGCAGTTGTGGGGACAGTAGATGTAGTAGTTGAAGCCATGGTTGTGGCTGTTGGTGGTGCAGTTGTTGTGGGGGCAGTAGATGTAGTGGTCGAAGCCATAGTTGTGGTTGTTGGTGGAGCAGTCATCGTTGTTGTTGCTGCAGTAGTGGTTGTTGGTAATGTAGTTGTTGTGGGGGCAGTAGATGTAGTAGTTGAAGTCATGGTTGTGCTGGTTGGTGGAGCATATGTTGTTGTTGCTGCAGTAGTGGTAGTTGTTGATGCAGTTGTTGTGGGAACACTAGATTTAGTGGTTGAAGCCATGGTTGTGGTTGTTGGTGCAGCAGTCATCGTTGTTGTTGCTGCAGTAGTGGTTGTTGGTAATGTAGTTGTTGTGGGGGCAGTAGATGTAGTAGTTGAAGCCATGGTTGTGGTTGTTGGTGGAGCAGTTGTTGTTGGTGGTGAAGTTGTCGTTGTTGCTGCAGTAGTGGTTGTTGTTACTTCAGTAGTCGTTGTTGGCGCTGCAGTTTTTGTGGGGGCAGTAGATGTAGTGGTTGAAGCAATAGTTGTGGTTGTTGGTGGAGCACTTGTGGTTGTTGTTGCTGTAGTAGTGGTTGTTGGTGCTGCAGTTGAGGGGGCAGCAGATGTAGTGGTTGAAACCATGGTTGTGGTTGTTGGTGGAGCGGTTGTTGTTGCTGTCGTAGTGGTTGTTGGTGGAGCGGTTGTTGTTGCTGTCGTAGTGGTTGTTGGTGCTTTAGTTGTTGTGGGGACAGTAGATGTAGTGGTTGAAGCCATGGTTGTGGTTGTTGGTGTAGCAGTTGTGGTTGTTGTTGCTGCAGTAGTGGTTGTTGGTGCTGCAGTTGTTGTTGGGGCAGTAGATGTAGTGTTTGAAGCCATAGTTGTGGTTGTTGGTGGAGCACTTGTGGTTGTTGTTGCTGCAGTAGTGGTTGTTGGTGCTGCAGTTGAGGGGGCAGCAGATGTAGTGGTTGAAACCATGGTTGTGGTTGTTGGTGGAGCGGTTGTTGTTGGGGCAGTAGATGCAGTGGTTGAAGCTATGGTTGTGGTTGTTGGTGGAGCAGTTGTTTCTGCAGTAGTGTTTGTTGATGTTGCAGTTGTTGTTGGGACAGTTGTTGTGGGGGCAGTAGATGTAGTGGTTGAAGCCATAGTTGTGATTTTTGGTGGAGCAGTTGTAGTTTTTGTTGCTGCAGTAGTGGTTGTTGGTGCTGCAGTTGTTGTTGGGGCAGTAGATGCAGTGGTTGAAGCTATGGTTGTGGTTGTTGGTGGAGCAGTTGTTTCTGCAGTAGTGTTTGTTGATGTTGCAGTTGTTGTTGGGACAGTTGTTGTGGGGGCAGTAGATGTAGTGGTTGAAGCCATAGTTGTGATTTTTGGTGGAGCAGTTGTAGTTTTTGTTGCTGCAGTAGTGGTTGTTGGTGCTGCAGTTGTTGTTGGGGCAGTAGATGTAGTGGTTGAAGCCATAGTTGTGGTTGTTGGTGGAGCAGTTGTGGTTGCTGTTACCTCAGTAGTAGTTGTTGGTGGAGCAGTTGTTGCAGCAGTGCTGGTTGTTGGTGCTGTAGTTGTTGTGGGGCCAGTAGATGTAGTGGTTGAAGCCATAGTTGTGGTTGTTGGTGGAGCAGTTGTTTCTGCAATAGTGGTTGTTGATTTTGTAATTGTTGTTGTTGGGACAGTTGTTGTGGGGGCAGTAGATGTAGTGGTTGAAGCCATGGTTGTGGTTGTTGGTGGAGTGGTTGTTCTTGCTATCGTAGTGGTTGTTGGTGGAGCGGTTGTTGTTGCTGTCGTAGTGGTTGTTGGTGCTTTGGTTGTTGTGGGGGCAGTAGATGTAGTGTTTGAAGATATAGTTGTGGTTGTTGGTGGAGCACTTGTGGTTGTTGTTGCTGCAGTAGTGGTTGTTGGTGCTGCAGTTGAGGGGGCAGCAGATGTAGTGGTTGAAACCATGGTTGTGGTTGTTGGTGGAGCGGTTGTTGTTGCTGTCGTAGTGGTTGTTGGTGGAGCGGTTGTTGTTGCTGTCGTAGTGGTTGTTGGTGCTTTAGTTGTTGTGGGGACAGTAGATGTAGTGGTTGAAGCCATGGTTGTGGTTGTTGGTGTAGCAGTTGTGGTTGTTGTTGCTGCAGTAGTGGTTCTTGGTGCTGCAGTTGTTGTTGGGGCAGTAGATGTAGTGTTTGAAGCCATAGTTGTGGTTGTTGGTGGAGCAGTTGTTGTTGTTGTTGCTGCAGTAGTGGTTGTTGGTGCTGCAGTTGTAGTTGTTGGTGCTGCAGTTGTTTTTGGGGCAGTAGATGTAGTGGTTGAAGCCATGGTTGTGGTTGATGGTGGAGCAGTTGTTGCTGTAGTAGTGGTTGTCGATGTTGCAGTTGTTGTTGGGACAGTTGTTGTGGGGGCAGTAGATGTAGTGGTTGAAGCCATAGTTGTGGTTGTTGGTGCAGCAGTTGTAGTTGTTGTTGCTGCAGTAGTGGTTGTTGGTGCTGTAGTTGTTGTGGGGGAAGTAGATGTAGTGGTTGAAGCCATAGTTGTGGTTGTTGGTGGAGCAGTCGTTGTTGTTGCTGCAGTAGTGGTTTTTGGTGCTGTAGTTGTTGTGGGGGCAGTAGATGTAATAGTTGAAGCCATGGTTGTGGTTTTTGGTGGAGCAGTTGTTGTTGGTGGTGAAGTTGTCGTTGTTGCTACAGTACTTGTTGTTGTTGCTTCAGTAGTCGTTGTTGATGCTGCAGTTGTTGTGGGGGCAGTAGATTTAGTGGTTGAAGCCATGGTTGTGGTTGTTGGTGGAGTAGTTGTAGTTGTTGGCGGTGCAGTTGTGGTTGTTGTTGCTGCAGTAGTGGGTTTTGGACTAGGTGGACGATTTACATTATTACATAAATTACCTTCACAACAGCTTGGTCCACTTGTGATTGAACCTATATTTTCCAGGAACGGTAATTTATTCAGGTCCATAGCAGCTGTACATATATTTGGAGACACACAGCCCAGCCTCGGAAAGTTTCTGTTGCTTTGATTAACTATGGATTAAAGGAAAAAAAATTGCATAAAATATTTCTCTGGTCCCAGCATACTTTATTTTGGCTATTTTTAAACAATCAAGTAACTTTATTATGTGCAATTATTTAAATGTATAGTTCTTCAGGTAAAACAAAGACAAAAATGACTGGACAATATTAAAATATGATTTATCACATGCTTAATTGGGAAAACTTACAAGTTGCTGAAAAGCAGTTGGTCTCCAATTCGGAACATTTTACTGTTGAGTCCTGTTTTGAAGTTTCCTGATCCACAATAAAACAGCTGCGATTTTTTTCTATGTTTTGTGCAGGGGGCGCTAAAAGAATAAATAGATTTTTTTAGTAGCAGAACGAAACAATACATTACAAACATGAATCTCTGATTACACCAGACTTACATTTTAGAGTTTCTGAGTTGCACATGTCATTGTCACAACACTCAGCAGATGCAATTACACGTTGGAACCCCATGTTTGCTGAATAGGTCTGAATGCCTGATTCTTGACACAGAGACAATGCACCACAGTCCTTGTAGATTTGGGTTATAGTTTGTCCACCTGTGGTAGCTGCAAAGTACAAGTATATTTGTTAGTGCACATGAACTAGATTTTGTCACAAAGGGAAACTTGTCAAACAGAAAAACATACCACTGATAAAAGCTGTTATACACATCTCCCCTGGGTCACATGTCTTGGTTGGTGGACTCATACAACCATCACCTCTGCAGTTGAAGCATTGCAGGGCTATAGCTGAAATCAAAAGAAAACATTTACATTCAAGAATACATATTTGAAAATTTTCTGAGGTTCACTATTAAAAGTTTATATAATAATAGTAATCTAGCTGTTCTAACATGAGATATAGACACCCTTCCCAGTATCAGCTACTCCTCCTCTCCGATGAACTGAACTTCACATTATAACAATGATCTCTGTACGCTGCTGGATTAATTTGCTCCTTTATAGACTTAAACTGTTTAATTTACCCATTCCACTCCCAGTTGTTGTGGGGGCAGTCGATGTAGTAGTTGAAGCCATGCTTGTGGTGGCTGGTGGAGCAGTTGTCGTTGTTGCTGCAGTAGTGGTTGTTGTTGCTTCAGTAGTCGTTCTTGGTGCTGCAGTTGTTGTGGGGGCAGTAGATGTAGTGGTTGAAGCCATGGTTATGATTGTTGGTGGAGCAGTTGGGGTTGTTGTTGCTGTATTAGTGGTTGTTGGTGCAGCAGTTGTGGGGACAGTAGATGTAGTAGTTGAAGCCATGGTTGTGGTTGCTGGTGGTGCAGTTGTTGTGGGGGCAGTAGATGTAGTGGTCGAAGCCATAGTTGTGGTTGTTGGTGGAGCAGTCATCGTTGTTGTTGCTGCAGTAGTGGTTGTTGGTAATGTAGTTGTTGTGGGGGCAGTAGATGTAGTAGTTGAAGTCATGGTTGTGCTGGTTGGTGGAGCATATGTTGTTGTTGCTGCAGTAGTGGTAGTTGTTGCTGCAGTTGTTGTGGGAACACTAGATTTAGTGGTTGAAGCCATGGTTGTGGTTGTTGGTGCAGCAGTCATCGTTGTTGTTGCTGCAGTAGTGGTTGTTGGTAATGTAGTTGTTGTGGGGGCAGTAGATGTAGTAGTTGAAGCCATGGTTGTGGTTGTTGGTGGAGCAGTTGTTGTTGGTGGTGAAGTTGTCGTTGTTGCTGCAGTAGTGGTTGTTGTTACTTCAGTAGTCGTTGTTGGCGCTGCAGTTTTTGTGGGGGCAGTAGATGTAGTGGTTGAAGCAATAGTTGTGGTTGTTGGTGGAGCACTTGTGGTTGTTGTTGCTGTAGTAGTGGTTGTTGGTGCTGCAGTTGAGGGGGCAGCAGATGTAGTGGTTGAAACCATGGTTGTGGTTGTTGGTGGAGCAGTTGTTGTTGGTGGTGAAGTTGTCGTTGTTGCTTCAGTAGTCGTTGTTGATGCTGCAGTTGTTGTGGGGGCAGTAGATTTAGTGGTTGAAGCCATGGTTGTGGTTGTTGCTGGAGTAGTTGTAGTTGTTGGTGGAGCACTTGTGGTTGTTGTTGCTGCAGTAGTGGTTGTTGGTGCTGCAGTTGAGGGGGCAGCAGATGTGGTTGAAACCATGGTTGTGGTTGTTGGTGGAGCGGTTGTTGTTGCTGCCGTAGTGGTTGTTGGTGGAGCGGTTGTTGTTGCTGTCGTAGTGGTTGTTGGTGCTTTAGTTGTTGTGGGGACAGTAGATGTAGTGGTTGAAGCCATGGTTGTGGTTGCTGGTGTAGCAGTTGTGGTTGTTGTTGCTGCAATAGTGGTTCTTGGTGCTGCAGTTGTTGTTGGGGCAGTAGATGTAGTGTTTGAAGCCATAGTTGTGGTTGTTGGTGGAGCAGTTGTTGTTGTTGTTGCTGCAGTAGTGGTTGTTGGTGCTGCAGTTGTAGTTGTTGGTGCTGCAGTTGTTTTTGGGGCAGTAGATGTAGTGGTTGAAGCCATGGTTGTGGTTGATGGTGGAGCAGTTGTTGCTGTAGTAGTGGTTGTCGATGTTGCAGTTGTTGTTGGGACAGTTGTTGTGGGGGCAGTAGATGTAGTGGTTGAAGCCATAGTTGTGGTTGTTGGTGCAGCAGTTGTAGTTGTTGTTGCTGCAGTAGTGGTTGTTGGTGCTGCAGTTGTTGTTGGGGCAGTAGATGTAGTGGTTGAAGCCATAGTTGTGGTTGTTGGTGGAGCAGTTGTGGTTGCTGTTACCTCAGTAGTAGTTGTTGGTGGAGCAGTTGTTGCAGCAGTGCTGGTTGTTGGTGCTGTAGTTGTTGTGGGGCCAGTAGATGTAGTGGTTGAAGCCATAGTTGTGGTTGTTGGTGGAGCAGTTGTTTCTGCAATAGTGGTTGTTGATGTTGTAATTGTTGTTGTTGGGACAGTTGTTGTGGGGGCAGTAGATGTAGTGGTTGAAGCCATGGTTGTGGTTGTTGGTGGAGTGGTTGTTGTTGCTGTCGTAGTGGTTGTTGGTGCTTTGGTTGTTGTGGGGGCAGTAGATTTAGTGTTTGAAGCCATAGTTGTGGTTGTTGGTGGAGCACTTGTGGTTGTTGTTGCTGCAGTAGTGGTTGTTGGTGCTGCAGTTGAGGGGGCAGCAGATGTAGTGGTTGAAACCATGGTTGTGGTTGTTGGTGGAGCGGTTGTTGTTGCTGTCGTAGTGGTTGTTGGTGGAGCGGTTGTTGTTGCTGTCGTAGTGGTTGTTGGTGCTTTAGTTGTTGTGGGGACAGTAGATGTAGTGGTTGAAGCCATGGTTGTGGTTGTTGGTGTAGCAGTTGTGGTTGTTGTTGCTGCAGTAGTGGTTCTTGGTGCTGCAGTTGTTGTTGGGGCAGTAGATGTAGTGTTTGAAGCCATAGTTGTGGTTGTTGGTGGAGCAGTTGTTGTTGTTGTTGCTGCAGTAGTGGTTGTTGGTGCTGCAGTTGTAGTTGTTGGTGCTGCAGTTGTTTTTGGGGCAGTAGATGTAGTGGTTGAAGCCATGGTTGTGGTTGATGGTGGAGCAGTTGTTGCTGTAGTAGTGGTTGTCGATGTTGCAGTTGTTGTTGGGACAGTTGTTGTGGGGGCAGTAGATGTAGTGGTTGAAGCCATAGTTGTGGTTGTTGGTGCAGCAGTTGTAGTTGTTGTTGCTGCAGTAGTGGTTGTTGGTGCTGTAGTTGTTGTGGGGGAAGTAGATGTAGTGGTTGAAGCCATAGTTGTGGTTGTTGGTGGAGCAGTCGTTGTTGTTGCTGCAGTAGTGGTTTTTGGTGCTGTAGTTGTTGTGGGGGCAGTAGATGTAATAGTTGAAGCCATGGTTGTGGTTTTTGGTGGAGCAGTTGTTGTTGGTGGTGAAGTTGTCGTTGTTGCTACAGTACTTGTTGTTGCTTCAGTAGTCGTTGTTGATGCTGCAGTTGTTGTGGGGGCAGTAGATTTAGTGGTTGAAGCCATGGTTGTGGTTGTTGGTGGAGTAGTTGTAGTTGTTGGTGGTGCAGCTGTGGTTGTTGTTGCTGCAGTAGTGGGTTTTGGACTAGGTGGACGATTTACATTATTACATAAATTACCTTCACAACAGCTTGGTCCACTTGTGATTGAACCTATATTTTCCAGGAACGGTAATTTATTCAGGTCCATAGCAGCTGTACATATATTTGGAGACACACAGCCCAGCCTCGGAAAGTTTCTGTTGCTTTGATTAACTATGGATTAAAGGAAAAAAAATTGCATAAAATATTTCTCTGGTCCCAGCATACTTTATTTTGGCTATTTTTAAACAATCAAGTAACTTTATTATGTGCAATTATTTAAATGTATAGTTCTTCAGGTAAAACAAAGACAAAAATGACTGGACAATATTAAAATATGATTTATCACATGCTTAATTGGGAAAACTTACAAGTTGCTGAAAAGCAGTTGGTCTCCAATTCGGAACATTTTACTGTTGAGTCCTGTTTTGAAGTTTCCTGATCCACAATAAAACAGCTGCGATTTTTTTCTATGTTTTGTGCAGGGGGCGCTAAAAGAATAAATAGATTTTTTTAGTAGCAGAACGAAACAATACATTACAAACATGAATCTCTGATTACACCAGACTTACATTTTAGAGTTTCTGAGTTGCACATGTCATTGTCACAACACTCAGCAGATGCAATTACACGTTGGAACCCCATGTTTGCTGAATAGGTCTGAATGCCTGATTCTTGACACAGAGACAATGCACCACAGTCCTTGTAGATTTGGGTTATAGTTTGTCCACCTGTGGTAGCTGCAAAGTACAAGTATATTTGTTAGTGCACATGAACTAGATTTTGTCACAAAGGGAAACTTGTCAAACAGAAAAACATACCACTGATAAAAGCTGTTATACACATCTCCCCTGGGTCACATGTCTTGGTTGGTGGACTCATACAACCATCACCTCTGCAGTTGAAGCATTGCAGGGCTATAGCTGAAATCAAAAGAAAACATTTACATTCAAGAATACATATTTGAAAATTTTCTGAGGTTCACTATTAAAAGTTTATATAATAATAGTAATCTAGCTGTTCTAACATGAGATATAGACACCCTTCCCAGTATCAGCTACTCCTCCTCTCTGATGAACTGAACTTCACATTATAACAATGATCTCTGTACGCTGCTGGATTAATTTGCTCCTTTATACACTTAAACTGTTTAATTTACCCATTCCACTCCCAGTTGTTGTGGGGGCAGTCGATGTAGTAGTTGAAGCCATGCTTGTGGTGGTTGGTGGAGCAGTTGTCGTTGTTGCTGCAGTAGTTGTAGTTGTTGCTGCAGAAGTTGTAGTTGTTGCTGCAGTTGTTGTGGCAATACTAGATGTAGTGGTTGAAGCCATAGTTGTGGTTGTTGGTGGAACAGTTGTTGTTGTTGTTGCTGCAGTAGTGATTGTTGGTGCTGTAGTTGTTTTGGGGACAGTAGATGTAGTGGTTGAAGCCATGGTTGTGGTTGTTGGTGCAGAAGTTGTAGTTGTTGTTGCTGCAGTAGTGGTTGTTGTTGCTTCAGTAGTCGTTCTTGGTGCTGCAGTTGTTGTGGGGGCAGTAGATGTAGTGGTTGAAGCCATGGTTGTGGTTGTTGGTGGAGCAGTTGGGGTTGTTGTTGCTGTATTAGTGGTTGTTGGTGCAGCAGTTGTGGGGACAGTAGATGTAGTAGTTGAAGCCATGGTTGTGGTTGTTGGTGGTGCAGTTGTTGTGGGGGCAGTAGATGTAGTGGTCGAAGCCATAGTTGTGGTTGTTGGTGGAGCAGTCATCGTTGTTGTTGCTGCAGTAGTGGTTGTTGGTAATGTAGTTGTTGTGGGGGCAGTAGATGTAGTAGTTGAAGTCATGGTTGTGCTGGATGGTGGAGCATATGTTGTTGTTGCTGCAGTAGTGGTAGTTGTTGCTGCAGTTGTTGTGGGAACACTAGATTTAGTGGTTGAAGCCATGGTTGTGGTTGTTGGTGCAGCAGTCATCGTTGTTGTTGCTGCAGTAGTGGTTGTTGGTAATGTAGTTGTTGTGGGGGCAGTAGATGTAGTAGTTGAAGCCATGGTTGTGGTTGTTGGTGGAGCAGTTGTTGTTGGTGGTGAAGTTGTCGTTGTTGCTGCAGTAGTGGTTGTTGTTACTTCAGTAGTCGTTGTTGGCGCTGCAGTTTTTGTGGGGGCAGTAGATGTAGTGGTTGAAGCAATAGTTGTGGTTGTTGGTGGAGCACTTGTGGTTGTTGTTGCTGTAGTAGTGGTTGTTGGTGCTGCAGTTGAGGGGGCAGCAGATGTAGTGGTTGAAACCATGGTTGTGGTTGTTGGTGGAGCAGTTGTTGTTGGTGGTGAAGTTGTCGTTGTTGCTACAGTAGTTGTTGTTGTTGCTTCAGTAGTCGTTGTTGATGCTGCAGTTGTTGTGGGGGCAGTAGATTTAGTGGTTGAATCCATGGTTGTGGTTGTTGCTGGAGTAGTTGTAGTTGTTGGTGGAGCACTTGTGGTTGTTGTTGCTGCAGTAGTGGTTGTTGGTGCTGCAGTTGAGGGGGCAGCAGATGTAGTGGTTGAAAGCATGGTTGTGGTTGTTGGTGGAGCGGTTGTTGTTGCTGCCGTAGTGGTTGTTGGTGCTGCAGTTGTTGTTGGGGCAGTAGATGTAGTGTTTGAAGCCATAGTTGTGGTTGTTGGTGGAGCAGTTGTTGTTGTTGTTGCTGCAGTAGTGGTTGTTGGTGCTGCAGTTGTAGTTGTTGGTGCTGCAGTTGTTTTTGGGGCAGTAGATGTAGTGGTTGAAGCCATGGTTGTGGTTGATGGTGGAGCAGTTGTTGCTGTAGTAGTGGTTGTCGATGTTGCAGTTGTTGTTGGGACAGTTGTTGTGGGGGCAGTAGATGTAGTGGTTGAAGCCATAGTTGTGGTTGTTGGTGCAGCAGTTGTAGTTGTTGTTGCTGCAGTAGTGGTTGTTGGTAATGTAGTTGTTGTGGGGGCAGTAGATGTAGTAGTTGAAGCCATGGTTGTGGTTGTTGGTGGAGCAGTTGTTGTTGGCGGTGAAGTTGTCGTTGTTGCTGCAGTAGTGGTTGTTGTTACTTCAGTAGTCGTTGTTGGCGCTGCAGTTTTTGTGGGGGCAGTAGATGTAGTGGTTGAAGCAA
Source organism: Fundulus heteroclitus (assembly GCF_011125445.2). Classification (NCBI taxonomy): domain Eukaryota; kingdom Metazoa; phylum Chordata; class Actinopteri; order Cyprinodontiformes; family Fundulidae; genus Fundulus; species Fundulus heteroclitus. The sequence continues at coordinate 9,028,137 of NC_046371.1, read as the reverse complement.
TAGTTGTGGTTGTTGGTGGAGCACTTGTGGTTGTTGTTGCTGTAGTAGTGGTTGTTGGTGCTGCAGTTGAGGGGGCAGCAGATGTAGTGGTTGAAACCATGGTTGTGGTTGTTGGTGGAGCAGTTGTTGTTGGTGGTGAAGTTGTCGTTGTTGCTACAGTAGTTGTTGTTGTTGCTTCAGTAGTCGTTGTTGATGCTGCAGTTGTTGTGGGGGCAGTAGATTTAGTGGTTGAATCCATGGTTGTGGTTGTTGCTGGAGTAGTTGTAGTTGTTGGTGGAGCACTTGTGGTTGTTGTTGCTGCAGTAGTGGTTGTTGGTGCTGCAGTTGAGGGGGGCAGCAGATGTAGTGGTTGAAAGCATGGTTGTGGTTGTTGGTGGAGCGGTTGTTGTTGCTGCCGTAGTGGTTGTTGGTGCTGCAGTTGTTGTTGGGGCAGTAGATGTAGTGTTTGAAGCCATAGTTGTGGTTGTTGGTGGAGCAGTTGTTGTTGTTGTTGCTGCAGTAGTGGTTGTTGGTGCTGCAGTTGTAGTTGTTGGTGCTGCAGTTGTTTTTGGGGCAGTAGATGTAGTGGTTGAAGCCATGGTTGTGGTTGATGGTGGAGCAGTTGTTGCTGTAGTAGTGGTTGTCGATGTTGCAGTTGTTGTTGGGACAGTTGTTGTGGGGGCAGTAGATGTAGTGGTTGAAGCCATAGTTGTGGTTGTTGGTGCAGCAGTTGTAGTTGTTGTTGCTGCAGTAGTGGTTGTTGGTGCTGTAGTTGTTGTGGGGGAAGTAGATGTAGTGGTTGAAGCCATAGTTGTGGTTGTTGGTGGAGCAGTCATTGTTGTTGTTGCTGCAGTAGTGGTTTTTGGTGCTGTAGTTGTTGTGGGGGCAGTAGATGTAATAGTTGAAGCCATGGTTGTGGTTTTTGGTGGAGCAGTTGTTGTTGGTGGTGAAGTTGTCGTTGTTGCTACAGTAGTTGTTGTTGTTGCTTCAGTAGTCGTTGTTGATGCTGCAGTTGTTGTGGGGGCAGTAGATTTAGTGGTTGAAGCCATGGTTGTGGTTGTTGGTGGAGTAGTTGTAGTTGTTGGTGGTGCAGTTGTGGTTGTTGTTGCTGCAGTAGTGGGTTTTGGACTAGGTGGACGATTTACATTATTACATAAATTACCTTCACAACAGCTTGGTCCACTTGTGATTGAACCTATATTTTCCAGGAACGGTAATTTATTCAGGTCCATAGCAGCTGTACATATATTTGGAGACACACAGCCCAGCCTCGGAAAGTTTCTGTTGCTTTGATTAACTATGGATTAAAGGAAAAAAAATTGCATAAAATATTTCTCTGGTCCCAGCATACTTTATTTTGGCTATTTTTAAACAATCAAGTAACTTTATCATGTGCAATTATTTAAATGTATAGTTCTTCAGGTAAAACAAAGACAAAAATGACTGGACAATATTAAAATATGATTTATCACATGCTTAATTGGGAAAACTTACAAGTTGCTGAAAAGCAGTTGGTCTCCAATTCGGAACATTTTACTGTTGAGTCCTGTTTTGAAGTTTCCTGATCCACAATAAAACAGCTGCGATTTTTTTCTATGTTTTGTGCAGGGGGCGCTAAAAGAATAAATAGATTTTTTTAGTAGCAGAACGAAACAATACATTACAAACATGAATCTCTGATTACACCAGACTTACATTTTAGAGTTTCTGAGTTGCACATGTCATTGTCACAACACTCAGCAGATGCAATTACACGTTGGAACCCCATGTTTGCTGAATAGGTCTGAATGCCTGATTCTTGACACAGAGACAATGCACCACAGTCCTTGTAGATTTGGGTTATAGTTTGTCCACCTGTGGTAGCTGCAAAGTACAAGTATATTTGTTAGTGCACATGAACTAGATTTTGTCACAAAGGGAAACTTGTCAAACAGAAAAACATACCACTGATAAAAGCTGTTATACACATCTCCCCTGGGTCACATGTCTTGGTTGGTGGACTCATACAACCATCACCTCTGCAGTTGAAGCATTGCAGGGCTATAGCTGAAATCAAAAGAAAACATTTACATTCAAGAATACATATTTGAAAATTTTCTGAGGTTCACTATTAAAAGTTTATATAATAATAGTAATCTAGCTGTTCTAACATGAGATATAGACACCCTTCCCAGTATCAGCTACTCCTCCTCTCCGATGAACTGAACTTCACATTATAACAATGATCTCTGTACGCTGCTGGATTAATTTGCTCCTTTATAGACTTAAACTGTTGAATTTACCCATTCCACTCCCAGTTGTTGTGGCGGCAGTCGATGTAGTTGTTGAAGCCATGCTTGTGGTGGTTGGTGGAGCAGTTGTCGTTGTTGCTGCAGTAGTTGTAGTTGTTGCTGCAGTTGTTGTGGCAATACTAGATGTAGTGGTTGAAGCCATAGTTGTGGTTGTTTGTGGAACAGTTGTTGTTGTTGTAGCTGCAGTAGTGATTGTTGTTGCTTCAGTAGTTGTTGTTGTTGCTGCAGTTGTTGTGGGGGCAGTAGATGTAGTGGTTGAAGCCACGGTTGTGGTTGATGGTGGAGCAGTTGTTGCTGTAGTAGTGGTTGTCGATGTTGCAGTTGTTGTTGGGACAGTTGTTGTGGGGGCAGTAGATGTAGTGGTTGAAGCCATAGTTGTGGTTGTTGGTGCAGCAGTTGTAGTTGTTGTTGCTGCAGTAGTGGTTGTTGGTGCTGTAGTTGTTGTGGGGGCAGTAGATGTAGTAGTTGAAGCCATGGTTGTGGTTGTTGGTGAAGCAGTTGTTGTTGTTGGTGGTGAAGTTGTCGTTGTTGCTACAGTAGTTGTTGTTGTTGCTTCAGTAGTCGTTGTTGGTGCTGCAGTTGTTGTGGGGGCAGTAGATTTAGTGGTTGAAGCCATGGTTGTGGTTGTTGGTGGAGTAGTTGTAGTTGTTGGCGGTGCAGTTGTGGTCTTTGTTGCTGCAGTAGTGGTTTTTGGACTAGGTGGACGATTTATATTATTACATAAATTACCTTTACAACAGCTTGGTCCACTTGTGATTGAACCTATATTTTCCAGGAACGGTAATTTATTCAGGGCCTTAGCAGCTGTACATATATTTGGAGACACACAGCCCAGCCTCGGAAAGTTTCTGTTGCTTTGAGTAACTATGGATTAAAGAAAAAAAAATTACATAAAATATTTCTCGTGTCCCAGCATACTTTATTTTGGCTATTTTTAAACAATAAAGTAACTTTATTATGTGCAATTATTTAAATGTATAGTTCTCCAGGTAAAACAAAGACAAAAATTACTGGACAATATTAAAATATGATTTATCACATGCTTAATTGGGAAAACTTACAAGTTGCTGAAAAGCAGTTGGTCTCCAATTCGGAACATTTTACTGTTGAGTCTTGTTTTGAAGTTTCCTGATCCACAATAAAACAGCTGCGATTTCTTTCTATGTTTTGTGCAGGGGGCGCTAAAAGAATAAATAGATTTTTTTAGTAGCAGAACGAAACAATACATTACAAACATGAATCTCTGATTACACCAGACTTACTTTTCAGAGTTTTTGAGTTGCACATGTCATTGTCACAACACTCAGCAGATGCAATTACACGTTCGGAACCCCATGTTTGCTGAATAGGTCTGAATGCCTGATTCTTGACACAGAGACAATGCACCACAGTCCTTGTAGATTTGGGTTATAGTTTGTCCACCTGTGGTAGCTGCAAAGTACAAGTATATTTGTTAGTGCACATGAACTAGATTTTGTCACAAAGGGAAACTTGTCAAACAGAAAAACATACCACTGATAAAAGCTGTTATACACATCTCCCCTGGGTCACATGTCTTGGTTGGTGGACTCATACAACCATCACCTCTGCAGTTGAAGCATTGCAGGGCTATAGCTGAAATCAAAAGAAAACATTTACATTCAAGAATACATATTTGAAAATTTTCTGAGGTTCACTATTAAAAGTTTATATAATAATAGTAATTTAGCTGTTCTAACATGAGATATAGACACCCTTCCCAGTATCAGCTACTCCTTCTCTCCGATGAACTGAACTTCACATTATAATAATGATCTCTGTACGCTGCTGGATTAATTTGCTCCTTTATAGACTTAAACTGTTTAATTTACCCATTCCACGCCCAGTTGTTGTGGGGGCAGTCGATGTAGTAGTTGAAGCCATGCTTGTGGTGGTTGGTGGAGCAGTTGTCGTTGTTGCTGCAGTAGTTGTAGTTGTTGCTGCAGTTGTTGTGGGAATACTAGATGTAGTGGTTGAAGCCATAGTTGTGGTTGTTGGTGGAACAGTTGTTGTTGTTGTTGTTATTGCTGCAGTAGTGATTGTTGGTGCTGCAGTTGTTGTGGGGGCAGTAGATGTAGTGGTTGAAGCCACGGTTGTGGTTGATGGTGGAGCAGTTGTTGCTGTAGTAGTGGTTGTCGATGTTGCAGTTGTTGTTGGGACAGTTGTTGTGGGGGCAGTAGATGTAGTGGTTGAAGCCATAGTTGTGGTTGTTGGTGCAGCAGTTGTAGTTGTTGTTGCTGCAGTAGTGGTTGTTGGTGCTGTAGTTGTTGTGGGGGCAGTAGATGTAGTAGTTGAAGCCATGGTTGTGGTTGTTGGTGAAGCAGTTGTTGTTGTTGGTGGTGAAGTTGTCGTTGTTGCTACAGTAGTTGTTGTTGTTGCTTCAGTAGTCGTTGTTGGTGCTGCAGTTGTTGTGGGGGCAGTAGATTTAGTGGTTGAAGCCATGGTTGTGGTTGTTGGTGGAGTAGTTGTAGTTGTTGGCGGTGCAGTTGTGGTCTTTGTTGCTGCAGTAGTGGTTTTTGGACTAGGTGGACGATTTATATTATTACATAAATTACCTTTACAACAGCTTGGTCCACTTGTGATTGAACCTATATTTTCCAGGAACGGTAATTTATTCAGGGCCTTAGCAGCTGTACATATATTTGGAGACACACAGCCCAGCCTCGGAAAGTTTCTGTTGCTTTGAGTAACTATGGATTAAAGAAAAAAAAATTACATAAAATATTTCTCGTGTCCCAGCATACTTTATTTTGGCTATTTTTAAACAATAAAGTAACTTTATTATGTGCAATTATTTAAATGTATAGTTCTCCAGGTAAAACAAAGACAAAAATTACTGGACAATATTAAAATATGATTTATCACATGCTTAATTGGGAAAACTTACAAGTTGCTGAAAAGCAGTTGGTCTCCAATTCGGAACATTTTACTGTTGAGTCTTGTTTTGAAGTTTCCTGATCCACAATAAAACAGCTGCGATTTCTTTCTATGTTTTGTGCAGGGGGCGCTAAAAGAATAAATAGATTTTTTTAGTAGCAGAACGAAACAATACATTACAAACATGAATCTCTGATTACACCAGACTTACTTTTCAGAGTTTTTGAGTTGCACATGTCATTGTCACAACACTCAGCAGATGCAATTACACGTTCGGACCCCATGTTTGCTGAATAGGTCTGAATGCCTGATTCTTGACACAGAGACAATGCACCACAGTCCTTGTAGATTTGGGTTATAGTTTGTCCACCTGTGGTAGCTGCAAAGTACAAGTATATTTGTTAGTGCACATGAACTAGATTTTGTCACAAAGGGAAACTTGTCAAACAGAAAAACATACCACTGATAAAAGCTGTTATACACATCTCCCCTGGGTCACATGTCTTGGTTGGTGGACTCATACAACCATCACCTCTGCAGTTGAAGCATTGCAGGGCTATAGCTGAAATCAAAAGAAAACATTTACATTCAAGAATACATATTTGAAAATTTTCTGAGGTTCACTATTAAAAGTTTATATAATAATAGTAATTTAGCTGTTCTAACATGAGGTATAGACACCCTTCGCATTATCAGCTACTCCTCCTCTCCTAATAATGATAAAATAATTTAACTTTATTGATCTCACAATGGAGAAATTCACTTCTGCATCTTAACCCATCCCCTTGGGGAGCAGTGGGCTGCCACTGTGTTGCACCTTGGGAGCAATTGGGGGTTAAGGGTCTTGCTCAGGGACCCAGAACGGCAGCTTGTGGGAGTTGAACTCAGAACCTCTGTGACCGAAGCTCTGTGCTCTAACCACTAGGCCACCACTCCCCCTTCCTCTGCATTTAATCCATCCCCGTTGGGGAGCAGTGGGCTGCCATGTGTGGCACCCGGGGAGCAGTCGGGGGTTGAGGGTCTTGCTCAGGGACCCAGAGTGCAGGAAGTTGGGATCGAACCGCGTACTTGCTTCCTTCTCAGAGCTCAGGTGCACTGGTCTAACCACTCGGCCAGCACTCCCCATCAGCTCCTGATGAACTGATTTCACATAATAACAATGGTCTCCATATTCTGCTTGATTAATTTGCTCCTTTAAAAACTGTCTAATTTACCCATTTCACTCCTTCATTGTCTTCTCCGCTACTTGAACTCAAAGCTAAAGGACATCTACTCAAGTGGCTCATTAGGAAAACCAGACTTGCTGTTCACAAACAACTGTATAACTCCTAAATGTATTAATTATAAAGCCACTCTCTCCAGAATCAAATTAACATAAAATGTTTTGGGGTTTTTTCAGAAAAGGTTTCTTTTTTTTCTTCAAAAAAAAAAAAACATTTTCTGTGCTTCAGACTGAGCAGTGGCTCTCTGACCACTCCTACAGTGCCAAGGGAAAAGATTATAAAAAAAACAAAATCCCAAAATCTAGAAAAACAAAAAGCAATGTAGTCAGTGTTGCCAGATAGAGTGTGGTTCCACCCAATTAGGCTAATTTTGAACGCATTGAGATAAAAACAATAACTTATTTGTTGTAAAAATTTGGAAAGGTTTTCTCAACATTCAACGGGTTTTTAGAAAGAATCAATAACACAAAAATTACAAATATTTGTCACTGTGGGACAGAAATGTTCTACATTTTAATAAAATGGCATCTCCTTGAACTCATTTTATTAGTTAATTTATTTTTTAAATGAGTAGAATCTGTCAAACCTGACGTCATGAATGATAACAGTCTCTGGTTAATAAACTGTCCCAATGAAATTGTATTGGTCAATGTTGTAAACGCCTAAATGGGGTGCAGTTCTACTGATCATCTTAAAAATGTTTCATGGCTGTGTGTGAAAGAGAAATGTAAATTGCTCTTTACTCTGTGAGCGAAAGGAATTTATAAGTTAGATTTACAACTCATGTTGAGAGACTACTGATATTTTTTTTATTTCCAGTTGATATAACGTGATTGTTAATGTGATCTTGTGTGTAATCTGGTTGCATGATTGCACATTTTGTGGAATTAGGCACAAAATGTGCCTGATTGTGCAATCTGGTTGCGCAACAGTATTTTCCTATGCCTAAGTGCAGTTGTGTGCTAATGGCATGCTCTTTATGTGTTTAATAATTCTACACTTTTAACACGAGTCCAAGAGAGGTTGCAATTTGGGATGGTTTTTTTTTTCAATTAACGTGCTTGGGCTGGAAACTCAGTCAGATTGATGCTGTGTCCATTCAATCAACTCATAAGTCAAGCATAAACAGACGCTCTGACAAAAATGACCACTGATTCCAGGCTGAACACTGACTGAAGTAAATATTCATACTAGGAGAGGTAACCACATCAGCTAGGAAGCACAAGGATCACAACAAAGCAGAGTTTTCTTCTGCTTGCAACCAAAGTTTCTTCAATTTGGCCGAGTTCCTCTGCTCTGTTCTGCTCCTTGTGTACCTAGCTGCTGTAGATAACTCTCCTAGCATGAACATTTACTGCAGTGTTGAGTTCAGTGCTGATGTTCCCAACTGAAATTAATGCAGCTATCCACCTTATTTTCGAACACGGAAGTAACTATAGGTCCAACTTGTGTTTTTTTGTGTGGCACTTGCGTTTCAGCGCTTCCCTCAGCCAAATAACATTAGCTTGACTGAAATGATAAACCTCAAACTATTTATGACTGAGAGGATGACATAAAGAAGTGGCCTCATATAACGTACGAGGACATGTTTAACCATTTTGTGTCGTCATTTACCGAGGTGAACCTCCACAGTGGAAAAGTTGTCTAGGTGTTAATAAATAGCAACATCAATGACCTGGTATTCGTGGAGGCTGATGTCCATTCAAGCCAAAGCAAGTCAGACGTTGACTCTGCTGGATCCTGACTACATCAGCTGGCACTACCGAGACGGCCGGAGCGCTCTTGTGTTGCGGTTCCTGGGGAAGTACTTCAGTCATGCAGCGGCGATCTTATGGAATGTAGGCTAATGAATCTGATTCAGAAACATACTAGCTGTTGCCTCGTTGTGATTAGATTGCTGGTCAATTAATTTTACAAAAATAGCAGTGCTAAATGTTTGGGATTGAATTGATGTTGTAAAAGGATATCAAAACATTCTGCCTACTTCATGTTCAGGCTTGAATTTTGAAATTATACCAATCTCACTAGTGGTCTCAAAACTTTTGATGCAGGCTTGTCACGTTAAAATGTAAGTTAGCTTTAGAATTAAGCTATAACTTTATTTCTAGTTTATTTTTTAGAGTATCAGTGTTATAGGGCCCCTCTAATCCACAGCTCTTGTACACGGTCGATGATTAAAACGCTCCTGCTCCACATTAACCTCTCTTTTACACCCGTTATTATGACAGCCTCTAACTGTACAAACGCTCCTAGTCTTCCTCCAAATCATAATGACGAGTAAGGCTACGTTCACACTGCAGGCCTTGACGCTCAATTCCGATTTTTTTGTGAAATCTGATTTTTTTGCGTGGCTGTTCACATTTCCAAATATTTGCGACTTGTATGTGATCTCCTGTGTGAACTGCATTCATACGCCTAAGTGTCCCGCATGCGCAGTAGAGGACGCAATGACGTCATATGTAGCAAGCGTGCTCATTGTTTGCGAAAGTAAACATGGATCGTAATGCTGCAGCGTATCTTGCGCATCTTGCGTTCTTTACGTTATTCTCCAACCGGAGCCAGCACATTACAACGCAATCTTTTTAAGAAGATCGAAAAGGAAGATGTGAGCGGCTTTACTGATACAGACTTCATTCATAATTTTCGAATGACAAAGGCAACCTTTATGTGCATCTGAACAGATCTCTTTAGCGCTCTCACATAAAAACACACATCTTCGGCGGCCATAGCAGTTGCTGTGGGGTTGTATTGACTTGCAACAGGTGCTTGTTACCACACAATAGTCAACCTCTTTGGCATATCCAGGTCCACCGTTAGTGACATTTGTCAAGTATCAATGACGTGTAAGTCAGATGAATGCGACCTGGCCGTACAGACACAGATCGCATTTCAAAAGATCAGATATGTATCGGATTCAGGACCACATATCCAAGTAACCTGGGTCGCATATGAAGAAATCTGATCTGTGTCGTTCAGACTGTCATGAAAAGATCAGATACAGGTCGCATATGGGCAAAAAAATCGGAATTGGGTCACTTCAGGCTGCAGTGTGAACGTAGCCTAATTTGGTACGAAGTAGCTCCATGAATCGCTTTTTAGCCAGCTAAACAGTGACAGGAAGTGACTGACCGGAAGTCTCGCACAAAAAACGTCAACTCACTGTCTTCGTATTTCCGTTGAAAATAAGGAGGATAAGTCTGAATATCCACGGCGTACCAGCGCCATCAACAGCGAGCTCAGTCGAGCCATGGTGTACCTGTTGGCTACGAATGTGACTCAGTGACCCACCCCCGTCTAGCTGTGATTGGTAGCATGTTGCCATCAGTCGTTGATTTGATTGGTTGAATTGTATGATTGACGAATCAAAGATATGAGCAATAGAAAGTCTGCCATTCCGAGGTAAAAAAAAAAAAATGCTTCCAGTCCAGGGCGGGAACAGCCTCAATGCCCGCCTCTGACTCTCCTCAGTTAAGTCCTTGTACTACAAAGATCTCATCTTTGCTGGTGTAACGGTGGTCATGTCAAATGGGACAGCTGAGCAGAGCTTCTCAAGCCCTGTTTTACTGAAACCTCCCTCCAGTTGTTGGAGGTTTTAATGATAATAACTATTTAAAAGAAAACAATAACATAAATAGGTCTGTCCACGGTTTACCCCGCCTCTCCCCCATTGACAGCTTCCCTGTGACCCTGCATGGATAACCTGTACAATCCCTTAATGTACTGGAGTTATGAATAACCTGTGGACCCGCTGCTCTATAATGACCACACACACACACACACACACACACACACACACACACACACACACACACACACACACACACACAAACAGATGTGCTGTCAGACTTGCGCAGCACCCTCCCTTCCTCCTCCCCCTTCCTTTCATTTTTCCCAAGTTGTAACATGTTTACAGCCTTCAGACTGTTCTTAGAAGGGGTTTAATATTTAGATTTGTTTCTTTACAAGCATGCCACAATCTTTAGGATCAGGTTTGAAATGTTTCACCTTGGTTTAAGTGCATGAAGATTAATACGGCGTCCCACCCCATCTTTTTCTCAGCTGTCCTTTCCCCCACTAAAATTATTCTGCCGTTGTTATTGTGACACCTCAAATATGTTCACTTGCGGAGAGACTGTCTGTTCTTCTGTCATTATACCAGTGCCTCCTTTCTGGCCACAAGGTCTGAAGTCATTTTTTGCGCGCAAGTTTGCACCTGACTCTCAGAGGTACTAAAGACAAAAACTGTGTCAATTCTGTTTCAGCTTTTGAAAGTCGTTTTACGGGTATTACGTATTTACATTTGCGTATCCCCTCTCATAAATTTGCGTGATTTAGTCATTTGGTCATTATGCTCATTTTAGAAACGCAAATTGCTTTGCTACTGGTTTGACAAATTAATTGTACGTATTAAAACTTCTGTTTTAATACGTACAATATTATATATATATATATATATATATATATATATATATATATATATATATATAATTTTTATTTTTTATTTTGCAACAACCTACGTTTTGCATCTTATACAAATGGGAATGTATTCTATATGTTTGTATGAATTTTCATTTTTGTCTGTTTGAAAGGAAGAATCTAAATCTGAAATTAATCATGCCATTTTTCTATGAGAAAATAGTCAAGACCAACTACTAATTGACCCATCACACCTTCTGCAGTTTCTCTCCTCTTGCTGTACTCCACGCCTCAACTGCTATTAACATTCTAACTTCCTTCTGCTGTAACATCAATTTCTGCCGTTATGCTGACAATACCTAACTCTACCTTCCCACCCTGTTTCTTCTCTGACCATTTACATGAAATCAATGCCTAGTTTCCATCTAACTTTTTCAAACTCGACAGTGATAAAAAACAAACAGAAAATCTCCTCATTAGGACTAAATCCATCCTCCCAAATCCTGCCAATTTCACCCTCACTTTCGACATCTCATAGGTTACCCAACGCACTCAGGTTAAGAGCCATCTCTAACCATCCCTCACTCCTGCCTCCACCGCAATCCTGGTCCACAGTCTTGAATTTACACATTGCCTGTTCTTAGCTTAAAACCCATCTGTTCAATCAAGCATTTTCTCTCTGATTGGTCACCAAGGTCCTATTATTTCTCTCTAATTTTCTATTTTTGTTGTCTGTTTGTTATTTTTTGCTTTTTTGTGTAATGTGACCTTGAGTTTCCTGTAAGGCGCCTTTTTAAATAAAACGTGTTTTCATTATTATTATTCAAACTGAACAAAGCATTGGAACAAAGTTTTTCTTTAAGGCTTTTTTGATTAAACATTTAGGTTTTGTTTCCTTGAGAAAAAAACACCTTTTAATTCACCTTCACCAATAGAAAATGTCTTAACAAGTATTACCTTTGCTGCCAAGAGCCCAAATGACTGTGAGAAAAAGTAGCGTGTTCATCTCTATCATTTGGTGGGTTCTTTGGATCAGTTATCCTCCTGATTCTGTACTGAGATCTGAGAGCTTCACAACACCTTTTATACTGTACAGGTGAAATTCCTGTTGCTCAGCCAGTTTGGATCCAATGGGAGGAGACTCTTCAGACAGTCTCCTTCCTCCCATTTATTAACATTATCAATTTGACAAGTCAACACACCTCAAACAGGTTTTTTTGCATGTCAACAAGAATTGGTATTGGTAAGTGACTGTAACCAATAAATGAAAAACACAGAGCAATCTTTAAACTGATTTAAACTGATTTAGATGTTGAATCCTGCGTAATATTATTGGGAACCTTGTCCATGTATATTCGGTTAAGCAAATAATATATAAGCATAACGATTGTATACTATTGTTTTAAAAATTAAAGTTTTGGTGGTGAAAAAAATCTTGTTTTTTTTTATTTATTGTCTTTTATTGGATCAGATATTTTGTTGTATGTGATTCTTGTTTCTGTTAGTCTGGAATGTTAAGTGTTATTAATCACCCAAAAGTATCTGCAGCATCAGGCGTGGCAGCTATTTCAAACACATTCAGGAGCATATTAAGAACAGAACAACAATAAGTTGGATTTAAATTTAGGTTAGTTGGGCTGGGTTATAAAGCTTGTAAGAAAATGTGCTATTTGAAGAGGTGGTGAAGAGAATCCATAAATGAAAGTCCTCCCCACTGAAACAAAATATTAAAACTGCATTTCACCTGTATAATTAAGGGAAAATGGCTTTATAAATTAGATGTGGAGTATCTTTACAGAAAAAGTGCAATCTTCTCAAAACTTATATTAAGTGTTAAACCTTAATATTATAGAGTTAGCAAAAGCAAAGGAAAATCTACCTGCAACATAATGAAAGACTGAACATTTTCTCCTCAGATTTAGGTGTGGGGTTTAATTGGACTGGATTTATATAGCATTTTTCCAGTCACACTCACCACTCAAAGCGCTGTACATTAGAGCCACATTCACCCAATGGCACTCCCTACATCTATACACTGATAAATAGCACGGTAGGCAACTTGGGGTGAAGTGCCTTGCCCAGGGGCACATCAAAAAGTGACAAGGGGAAGCTGCAATCAAACTGACAACCTTCCAATTGCAAGACAACTACTCAACCCATCCAGCCATAGTCACCCCCTTTGTTCCGATTTTTAGCTGTTGGAGAGATGGCTTCACATTCAGATTCAGCTTTACTGGCCAGGGTTGTGTGCACTATTTAGGAATTTGATTTTGGTTTCACATGTTCAGAGCGTACCAACATTAAAGCCATTAAAGTGTAAGTTTTTCACACTGATGCACGATCTAGTGATGCACTAGATCGTGCATCCCCTCACCGCTCCCTGTGCACACACAGAGGGAGAGGGAGACAACCGAGCCATCTTTGCATGCCGGGAGGACAGAGTAGCTGCTGGACCGCCACTGACCTGTTTCTCCCTGATTTTTTAAATCCCTGCTCCCTCATGAATTATCTCCATCTGGTAATAGAAAAGCCTTTCATTTTAAGATGTAATCTTCCATTTTGTTTGTAAATACTTAAATGATCGTAACAGGCCTGATAATACATCACAGTTTGAACCTGTCCTGTTTTAGGGATGAGCCAAACCAGATGTTAGTTCACAAAACAGACTGGTTAGTGACAGTGTATAACCAGCAGCTCTTGTGACAGGTTATACTTCTTAAGTTGGTGCAGGAAGCACAATCTAAGAAGCACCTTCTTCCAGACAGTGCTGCATGTTTTAGGGGATAACTGTTTTAGTTCAGGATAAATAATTTTTAAACTTCAAATTTTACACAGCAGTGGAAGCTTATGAGAAGAATATTCTATCCGCCTGTGTCCACACTGCAGCATTTTTGTTAAATGTGAGTTGGGAAGCCACTCCGGTGTTGCCAGTTATTGCAAGAAAAACAAGCAACCAGCTCTATTACCTCCATACTTCTACCTTATAAACAGCAGAGATTAAGTCCAAAATCAATAATAATAAGTGGAGGTAGCAACACTGCTGGAAGCTTGGACCACAGTGCGGATCATTTCTGGAGGTCACTTTTCCCTTCTATCATCATTCTTTAAAAAACATGAAATGAATGATGACTTTTAGGGTTACTGTTGATGACTTTTAGGGTTGCAACATCATTGATATCATATACTTAATGTGCACTGTTTTTGACTAGAAAAGCATAAAAATTGGTTTCATCATTGCTCTGTAGAAGAAATATGTTTTCTGATTTTAGACATGCTGTTTAAATGACCCTCGGGGATTACCCGAGGGTCATTTAAACTGGTTAAACTTTTCATTTAAACTGGGTCTACCCAGTGTTTTGTCCCACTGAGCTATACAGCGACCCAGAAGCTCAGCTCAGTTCAGTCTCCTTCCATCACATGCAGTGTCGGTGACAATCCCTTAATGCTCGGGTACTCTACTAATTAAAAGGATTGAAGTAACATGCATCTTAACAAGAAGAATGGTAAGCTGAAAACAACAATTCAATTCAATTTTATTTATATAGCGCCAAATCATGAAACATGTCATCTCAAGGCACTTTACAAAGTCAAGTTCAATCATATTATACAGATTGGGTCAGATTATACAGATTGGTCAAAAATGTCCTATATAAGGAAACCAGTTGATTGCATCAAAGTCCCGACAAGCAGCAGTCACTCCTGGGGAACCGTAGAGCCACAGGGAGAGTCGTCTGCATTGTACATGGCTTTGCTGCAATCCCTCATACTGAGCAAGCATGAAGCGACAGTGGGAAGAAAAACCACCCATTAACGGGAAGGAAAAACCTCCGGCAGAACCGGGCTCAGTATGAACGGTCATCTGCCTCGACCGACTGGGGTTACAGAAGACAGAACAGAGACACAACAAGACAGACAAACAAGCACAGAAGCACACATTGATCTAGTAATCTGTTCTACATTAGATGGTAGTAGCGGGTGAGCCGTCTTCTCTGGATGATGTCACAGTTAACAGAACGCCAGACCAGGTGTACCTACTATGAAGAAAAAGAGAGAGAGCAAAAAGTTAAAAGCTGAAATGACGACAGTCATTTCAATGTAATACAATGCAAAACTGGAGAACAGTAGACTGAAGAACAGTAGAAATCAGTAGAGTGAGAAAATTAGACCCTGATGTCCTCCAGCAGCCTAGGCCTATCACAGCACAACTATAGAGATAGCTCAGGGTATGAGCCACTCTAACTATAAGCTTTGTCAAAAAGGAAAGTTTTAACATTAGTCTTAAAAATAGATAGGGTGTCTGCCTCACGGACCAAAACTGGGAGTTGGTTCCACAGGAGAGGAGCCTGATAGCTAAAGGATCTGCCTCCCATTCTACTTTTAGAGACTCTAGGAACCAGCAGCAGACCTGCAGTCTGAGAGCGAAGTGCTCTGTTAGGAACATACGGGGTAATCAGAGCTCTGATATATGGTGGAGCTTGATTATTAAGGGCTTTATACGTTAGAAGGAGAATTTTAAATTCTATTCTTGATTTAACAGGAAGCCAATGAAGGGAAGCTAAAATTGGAGAAATATGATCCCTCTTGTTGATTTTCATCAGAACTCTTGCCGCAGCATTCTTTTTACAATGTTTTTATGTGGAGCAGTGGCTCTTACTGCTGTAGTCTGTAATGTATTGCGAGCCTCGCAATGTATTACGAGCCTGGAAGAAACATAAAACATGCATGAATTTTTTTTTAGGTTTTTATGGCACCAGTGGCATTTTTTTGTACAGTAGGCTGACAGGAAAGGGGCTACAAGAGAGGGGGAGAGACATGAGGCAAAGGATGACAGGTCGGAGTCAAACCTGCATCAGCCACATCAAGGACTAAGGCCTCCATACATGTGTCGTGCATGCTAACCACTGCGCCACCATAGCACGCCCCTGTGGATGAATATCTTGCTGCAAATACTACCGTACTTACTATTATTGAAACCTTAAAAAATGTATGATATCACATCTGCTTAAATCATGTTTCATCATGTTTTTAGAGACCATAGGAACTTCTCCTTAAATTATTTCCAATAAACCGTGCTTGTTCAGTCTTTGTCTAATCTTACTATCATGAACTTTAAGATTTAACAGGGAACATTGACAAAAGCCTTGGTATTCAATTATGAACCTCTAAACAATCCAAATTGTCTTGGCATTGCTCATGATTCTTTTTAGACTAATGGGCAGGGCAGCACTAATGGTTGGTTTCTTTTGTCTTCAGACAGACACACCTGAAAGCTCAATTTAAACTGAATACATTTCAGTGCAATTATACTCTGTTCAGGTCACTGCAACAGAAAGCAACACATCCATATTACATTCCAACCAGTAACCACCTATTATAATCACTCCCAACTGCGACCAGGTAAGTTTATGTCAAAATCCTCCATAGGACAAGTACACTTTTTTAAATTTGACGATACAAAACTGTATATTATGTTTTGTCTAAGATAGTTAACAAACATTTAAGTTTAAGTTTTTCTTAAACTTAATAAATATAAATAATGAGGATGGAATAATGTGCTGTTTGTCGTCAAGTGCTAGCAAACAAAGCAATGAAGCCAGCCAAGATAAAGCAGCATCTCATCACAAAGCCCTTGGCGTTCAAAGATAAAACCAAAGAATTTTTCCAGTGGAAGGGGAAGCTTTACATGCAACAAAGAAAACAATTAGTGATTCAAAGACATGGACCCAGATGTTCACTCTATGCTAAATACACATATCACTGCAGTTAACCTTGGGAAATCCAGAGCTTTGCAATCACGGCTGTTTGGTCAAAGGTAGTGACAAAAATCACTACCTTTATGATAAAAATGACCTTTGGGGAAGAAGATTACAAGATGGAATAACAGACATGTCCAAAACTGAGTTTTTAAACAATGAGAACCTGTCTGTTGTTATTGTGAGGGATGTTGAGACTTCACTTAACATCAGTGTCAGCAATTCAGCTCATATTTCTCTGATGTGAACACTGATGCCTCGGACTGGGTGCTTGATCCATGTTCACCTGTTGCAACAGGAATTGGCTTAACAGGTAAAACAGAAGAACAGCTCTTGGAGTTATCTTGATGACTGGCTCGACTGTGTGTAATAAAGCCTAAAGCAGATATTAATAAGAAAGTTTCAGTTTTTCTGCCAATAGCTTGAATAAGATGTATTGTGTTTAAATTGAACCAATTAAAGCAGTCTTTAAACTGACAAATAGACCAAATAGAGTTCACTGGAATTCCGTTCAGTCTTCTCACAGTTAATTTTTTTGCAAGCTTTAAAAATTGATGTTTGAAGAAAACATCCTTTGAAAATATAACTTAAATAAATTTCTTCTGTATTTAAAGTGTTCAAATCTTTAATTTTATTTCTATAGCATATTAGGTAGTGATTGTGTGATACAGGTTTTTGAGCAGCAAATCTCTAATATTAGTTGTGTATATATACACAGTGGGTAGTGCTGTTTCCTTGCAGCAAGAAGGTCCTGGGTTCGAGTACACCCCTGGGTCTTTCTGCATGGAGTTTGCATGTTCTCCCTGTGCATGCGTGGGTTCTCTCCGGGTACTCCGGCTTCCTCCCACAGTCCAAAAACATGAGTGTTAGGTTAATTGGCTTCTCCAAATTGCCCTTAGGTGTGAGTGTGTGTGTGAAAGGTTGTTTGTCCTGTTTGTCTCTGTGTTGCCCTGCGACAGACTGGCGACCTGTCCAGGGTGTACCCTGCCTCTCGCCCGGTGAACACTGGAGATAGGCACCAGCAACCCCTGCGACCCCATGAGGGATTAAGCGGTTTAGAAAATGGGTAATTCCCATTCCCAATGTATTTAACAGTACAAAAACAGTTTGAAAAATACTATCAGCATGAGGAATCAAAAGGCCTCTTTGGTATAAATGTTAAGCTGATAAGGCGTCATTGGCCAAGAAAAGTTTGAGAACTCCTACTCTAGACCTTTGCTTATCATTAAATGTGTTGTTATTTTGTGTATGATGAAAACACTGACTGTCTCATTGGAGTTCAAGCCTTACCACACCACCCAGCCTCCTCTTTAGGAGGATGTTCCACCCTAGTTTCTTAAAACTCGGTTTGTGTCTTTGGGGACAAATTATTGCTACTGGTTGCTAAATTTGTCAGTTCTGTTTAATGCCAGTAAGTAAGAGGTTGGATAGTCCTTTTAGCCAAGGTCGGTGATGATGTTGAGATCCCGACTCTTGCCTAAAGGATTGAGGTTACTTTTTTAATTTGGTCCTATTTTGTTTTACAGGCAATTCTTGTTCCTCTGTCGTGAGGTGTGGCAGCTGACTCTACCAGCTCCAGGTTCAGAGTTACAAAGCTAATGGATGCAATTAAGTAAAGGTTATGCATTTGAAGCTGTAAACCACTGGAGGGATGTTCTGTTCTTTGATATGTGATGACTCAATCTTTCACCATGTCAGTGAAATGAAAACAAATCTGCATATAAACCTGTGAGCAAGATAAAATAGCTTCACTCTTAAAGTAAAAACTTACAATGAACATTGCAGTACAGCCATAGCGAGAAGAAGGTAAAATCTCCGTTTGTGGTGATGTGCTGTTGGGTTTGGTTTTCTCCAGTCATAGTATTCATTTTGTTCAGAAATCTGTACTTTGGTCTCGTTTGTTCAAGGGACATCATTCCAGAAGTCCTTTCTACAGCCAAATTCAGATATTAAATGTACTGTTTATAAAGACCCAGCCATGTTTTTCTTACTTTGAAACCAGACTAAACTTTCCCTGTTTAGGTCAACTAGGATTACCAAAACTATTTCCATTTGCTAAATACTGCAACCGCCAGATTTGTTTCACCTGATTTGTGCCCTGCAGACCCTACCTTCTAGCAAAAAGGAAATGGAAAGTAAAAGTTGGGGAACTGGTAATATTTTATTGAAGGTAACTGTAGCGGCTAAAATCCTGTATTTTAAGCTACTGGTTGTTGTTTCTGAAAGGCGTTGGTCTTACGTGCGCTCAATTAAAATTTGTAATCCGATCTTCAGTTTGACTTATAGTCATATACTTTGTGATGTGCAACAATTTGCAGAAAACCCATATTTAACAACTGTCATAGTATTATCCATGCTTCCAAGCTTTCCCCTTTTCCTCCAATTGTATTAATGGCCATCTGACCACAAAACATATTAAGGTTTTTGTTCACTTGAGGTTTTTCATTATTTTAACCTGGGTTTTTATGCTGTTTATGGAGTAATGGCCTCTTCCTTTCTGAGTGGCCTTTTACCACATGTTGGCACTGTAGTCACATAACTGTAGATAATGACACTCCGTCACCAGTTTGGAAAACAGTAGGAGAACTCAGTAGCCTAAACCTATAGCAGCATAACTATAGAGATAGCTAAGGGTAACATAAGCCACTGTAATTATAAGCTTTGTCGAAAAGGAAAGTTTTAAGATTAGCCTTAAAAGTAGTCAGGGTGTCTGCCTCATGGACCAAAACTGGGAGTTGGTTCCACAGGAGAGGAGCCTGGTAGCTAAAGGATCTGCTTCCCATTCTACTTTTAGAGACTCTAGGAACCACCAGCAGACCTGCAGTCTGAGAGCGAAGTGCTCTGTTAGGAACATACGGGGTAATCAGAGCTCTGATATACGATGGAGCTTGATTATCAAGGGCTTTATACATGAGAAGGAGAATTTTGAATTCTGTTCTTGATTTAACAGGAAGCCAATGAAGGGAAGCTCAAATTGGAGAAATATGATCCCTCTTGTTGATTTTCATCAGAACTCTTGCAGCATTTTGGATCAGCTGAAGACTTTGAACTGCATTTTGTGGACTTCCTGATAGTAAAGAATTACAATAGTTCACCCTTGAAGTAACAAATGCATGGACAGAATATTTCTAATTTTGTCAATATTCCGGAGGTGAAAAAAGGAAACTCTGGAAACCTGTTTAAAATGGGATCTAAATGAAATGTCTTGGTCAAAAATAACACCAAGATTTTTTACTTTATTACCAGAGGCCAAGTCAATGCCATCCAGATTAAGTGATTGATTAGGAAGTTTATTTTTTGAGGACTCTTGTCCAAAGATTACAACTTTTGTCTTGTCAGAATTTAAATGCAGGAAATTTAAGGTCATCCAGCTTTAATGTCATCAAGACATGCCTGTAGTCGAAGTAATTGATTGGATTCATCAGGATTTATGGATAAATATAGCTGAGTGTCATCAGCATAACAGTGGAAATGAATCCCATGCTGTCTGATAATTTTGCCAATCGGAAGCATATATATAGTAAAGAGAATTGGTCCTAGGACTGAACCCTGTGGTACTCCACAAGTGACCCTAGAGTTTGAAGAAAATTTATTAATATGAACAAACTGGAACCTGTCAGACAGATAAGATTTAAACCAGTCTAATGCTTTCCCCTTAATCCCTATAGTATGTTTAAGCCTTTCTAAGAGAATATTGTGATCAACTGTATCAAATGCAGCACTGAGATCTAACAGGACAAGTACAGACACAAGTCCATTATCTGAGGCCATGAGAATATCATTAGTGACCTTCACCAGAGCTGTTTCAGTGCTATGATGAGCTCTGAAGCCTGACTGAAACTCTTCAAATAGGTCAGTACTTTGTAAATATTCACATAGTTGATTAGCAACTACTTTCTCAAGAATTTTAAATAGAAAAAGAAGATTAGATATACTGTAGGTCTGTAATTAATTAAGTCATCTTGATCAAGAGAAGGTTTCTTAAGTCAAGGTTTAATAACAGCTACTTTGAAAGCCTGTGGTATATATCTATCTACTAAGGATGGATTAATCATGTCTAAAATAGGGCTATTGATCAAAGGGAATACCCCCTTAAATAACTTGGTTAGATTGGATCTAACATGCAAGTAGAAGGTTTAGATGAAGCTAAAATTTTAGATAGCTCAGAAACCACACAGGTTCTAAACAATCCTCCAACGCTGTCTCACTTACTGAGGACGAGGTAAACATGTTTGTGAAGATGCCAATTATTTTTTTTTTTTATGGAATCAATTTTATTTATGAAGAACCCCATAAAGTTATTACTGCTAAAAGCTAAGGCATTGGATGGATCAACAGAGTTATGACTCTGGGTAAGTTTGGCAATTGTACTGAAGAGAAATCTAGGGTTGAGATGCAAAGCTTAGATGGGTTACACCCACAAAAACCTACCAAATGTTCTCTGCAAGAGGCATAACAGTGGTGGAAGCAGTTTGATGGTATGGGAAAGCATCTCCCCCATTAGAAAAACAGGACGGCCAAACTGCTCTACAGCACCACCTAGAGTGAGTTGGGCCAAACCGTAATTCATCATCATTACATACAAAATCAATGGTGGAATAAGCCGTATACCTTTGGCAAAGAGGGCATAAGAAATGTTTTATGCTAAATTTGACTGTTGATTTGACAAATGCATTTTCCAGACAAAGTTAGCTGACCTTTAAGTGAAATGAATAGCCTTGATGGTACAGCAGCATCTTGAAATGGCTGTAAACATCAGTAAACTAGCCTCTCTGTACAGACTCTGGTATCTTGTTAGCCCTGAAAGCTCCTCCACTTTATTAGACTTAAGCAGCTAAGCGCAGCAAAGGCCTATTGTAATCAGATGGGTTTTTTGCCTCCAAGAATGGCTTTTTGGAGGCCTAAACATGCATAGAAATTCACCAAACTTTACCAAAAGTTGTCCCTCAACTGAAATCTCATTTTAATGTAATTGAAAAAGAGCACGGCCAAACTTCTCTACAGCACCACCTAGAGTGAGTTGGGCCAAACCGTAAGTCATAAAAATTTGACATTTGGCATATACATAGGTACAATGTAAAACCAACAGGAAGTCGGCACTGATCGATCCCTCTCAGGGACCCAACGACCTTTTGTGTTCAAAGTCTGACATCATCAAAGCCACGCCCCTTCAGAAGAGGAAGTCCTTTTTTTTGCCTGGAAAGTTCCTTGCCCTAATCAACTCCAAACTGTCTCATAAGACAGATAACATGTTGGTCTCAGATCCTTTGGAGCACAAAGACTAATGCCAGGACCATACGTTTAGCTCTAATCTCAACATTTTCCATCTAATCTGCACCAAATTCGAAGGCCACGAGAGATATGTGGTGAAAGATTTGGTGGATGTTGCCTAATACCTCCACAGTGACACCTAGCATCACTAAAAGAATCAGCCCCAAACCATGCTTTGACTGAGGATTATAAAATTTGGTACACATATGTAACTTCTCATGACCTACAAAAAAGTATTTTGGAGCGATGGTCAAACCAAATAGAAAGTCAGCCAATTTGGATCAAAGCCACCTTTTTGTCTCTTTTACTCATGTCAGAGCTTTAGATTTAGAGATTTAAAAATCCCTAGTATAGTCCTAAGGCGTTGGAATCGAAGGTTATCAAAATCTATTTGATGCATTAAAGCATGTGGGTGTGGCCAAGCCTCAAAATCTGACTTCTCGCCATAAAACTTCCACACTGAAGCTCCCAGCTGCATGACACTTTTTTTCTGTGAGTCTTTTTACAGAAGTACAGACTGCAGTCATTTGTACATTGGATGACATGTCCTTATCCCTACCCACTAAGAACAGGAAGTTACATATTTCACTGGTGAGTGTCCTGATTTTACACTCTGCCTCAAGTTTCAAGTTGAGTGTGATCCCACAGAGCAAGTTGATGTTGTATCCTACTCTGAGCTTTAACTGTTGGCTCGACAGTACGGGCGTGGTGGAAGGGCAAATTTCTAAAGCATATGTTTACGTTTTTAGCATATGTTTGCATATGTTTGGCTCTAAATCACACATGAATAATCTAATTTTCAAACTGGATTTGAATGATCTCTGTCATCCTACAAACAGCTCACTTGGATAAGATATGAATTTGGATCAATGGTGCTCCATAGAATATTTAGACAGCTATAGCTCCCTGATACATCATAGGATCTGCACCAAGGTTGTGTGGTTCATTGTGGATGACTGTTTTACATATTGGTGTGGTGAAATGATTACTTGTATTTAGCCATGCCCACTTAGAACACAGTTAGATGTTTCAATGATGGATTTCAGAATTTTACAATCTGGCCAGAAGGCTCACCTGTGGCAGAGAAGCATAGAGGTGCTGATGCTGATCTCCTGTGATCGCAATGCAAGTTGAGCAGCTATTTTCCCTGCCCATCTCTCACGACTCTTCTTCTGTATGGATCTGTATTGAGAGCCAGGACAGTAATGTAAACCGCAAATCAGTATCTTGTTGTGAAAATTATAGAACGTACAGTAATAGAAACCCTATAAAATAGACACAAACTGGTCTGCAAAAGATTTCTAAACTTTCTAAACAGGAATGCTAATGCGATTAACAAAAAGTTAGCTCTGCAACTATCTTTTGTTATTGTAGCCTGACTGTACCCACCACTGTTTAAAAGTGTACATCTGACATCTAGAGAAGTTTGTACTACTTCAGCAAGTAGTTATGAGCAATCTCGATTTAATTTGCTTTGCTTTTAAGCAATATGAATGGCACATTATGGTTTGTTTTGTGACCTTAAGCCTCCCTAACCTTTGACAAGAAAGCATGACAGTCTGGCTTTAAAACGATTTACAGCTGCTCCACATAATCTAATCACAGGTTGATAAGAAACAGGAAGTTACCAAGAAAGGGCAGATGCAAAATTGTATCCTACAGTTGCCTGCCAAATTTCAAATTAACAGGTCAATCATCTATGTCTCATCAAAACATAGTTGATTGTTGTAATTTATTACAGAAAACATGTTTTGTGGTCCACTTGATTGAAAGTAGTGACATTGCAAATACAGTACATCAATCTAGAATTCAACAGGAAGCTCCACTGCTGTTTAAGTTTTTATTTTATTTGTAGGATAAGCCTCTTCTCAAACACATTTAGATTATTCATGTGTCACAGTTATGGTTCCAGCACCAGCTGGCAGAGGAATCTGGTGGCATCACTTGTCCAAGTCATCTTAAGGCAGCACACAGAAAATGGAAATAAGTTCTCTCAAAATCTAATTAAATTCAGTCAATGCAGTCCAGCTCAGGCCTTGCGTACATTGTCCTCTAGGGCACCCTGTGGGTGTAACAGGTCTAGAAAGAAGAAGTAGCCCTGCTTCAGTGGACTTAAGAAGGGAAAAGCCAGCTATGCGAGTTGGGAAAGTGATGTATCTGATGTATGCAAAAAATATATTTTTATTGTATTTTTCTACCTGGATGCATCAGGACTATCTGATATATGGTTTCTGTAACCAGCCAGCATCATAAAAAAGACTCAGACATTTTAAGCATTTGTCAAGTCAACAACAGGGTATCATCACTCTTGTCCATCATTATTGTTTTGAAAAGAATGCTATGGGGAGACATCTGACACAGATTCTATCCGTAACAGACGTCAAAGTCACATCAGAACTCTTGTTTTCCCACAGGTTTAACAGTTGAAACTCAGATCTTGGAATTTAGCCACACCCAACCAATAAATGGAAGATTTGTGAACTAATGTTCTCAGAAACTAGGCTAATTGCTACTTGCAGCACAAGCTAATAACAATGTTATTTTTAGAAAGGACAACATTATGTCTAGAGTTGCTAAGGGAAAACTGACGCAAACCAATGGGTGAGAGATTTAACTAATGGATCAGGTATTTGCCCAATGAATACCAATCATTGGCCCAAAATGGGTCTCAGTCAACAACCACTGCTGACATTGCCACCTAAAATGTCTGTCAACACAGAGACCTCCTGTGTTATAGTTACAGCCATTTTGAATCTCTAAACATCATTGGGTTTAGCTTCAGCGATAAGCTCCAGGTGGCAGTGCGCCACCTCGCCCTCAAATGTGAAAATAAGTTCCTTGTTTCGGAGGACGGAAGCTGAAAAAGTGCTGCTCAGAGGCTGGCTCTCAAGTCACGGCGATTAGAGGACACCAGCAGCGATGACGAAGAGGAGTTGGAGGAGAACGGGGAAGATAAATGACAGAGAGGAGTTGAATTTTATGTTAAAAAATAACTCATTAGACCTTTTAATACTCCTTTAACAAATAAAATCCTATCTTGTTTTTGCTTTAAAAAAAAGTACAAAGAAAGTACAAAGGAGAAAGTTAGATCAGCTCATGGAGCAAAGGGAATGGTGTTACTTTGTTTCCGCTTACCGCGGATCGGTAGTGGACGTAGGAGACCCGAAGGGGGTCGGTTTGACGGTTTATTCTTGGCACAGACGGGGCAAGCGAGGACATATTCCTGGATGTCCTTAGCCATAGATGGCTACCAGAATCGCCGGGAGATGTGGGAGAGAGTTCGATGGGTGCCTGGGTGAGCGGAGAATTTGGAGGCGTGGCTCCAGCGAATCACTTGAGCGCGTGCAGCGCGGGGCACATAAACTCGATTGGCAGGACCGTTGCCTGGATCAGGTTCATTCGGTTGAGCTCGGGTGATGACTTCTTCTATTTCCCAACGTAAAGAGCCAAAGGTGCAGGTGGGGGGTAAGATAGGAGCTGGTTAAGGATCGGAGTCGTGTGGGGAGTAGAAGCGAGAAAGGGCGTCCGGCTTCAGGTTCTTGGAACCGAGGCGGTATGTTATGGACAGGTTAAAACGGGAAAAGAACAGTGACCAGCGGGCTTGCCGAGGGTTTAGACGTTTGGCGGACTGTAAATAAGCCAAGTTTTTATGATCAGTCCAAATGATGACGGGCTGCTCAGACCCCTCTAGCCAGTGACGCCACTCTTCCAGCGCGAGTTTAATAGCTAGCAACTCACGATCCCCAACATCATAGTTGCGTTCAGGAGGGGTCAGGCAACGGGAAAAAAAGGCGCAGGGATGGAGCCTTTGGTCATCATCGGATTTCTGGGAGAGTACAGCGCCAACCTCCGTGTGTGAGGCATCGATCTCCAGGGTAAACTGTTTCAGCGGGTCAGGATGCTTGAGAACAGGTGCTTGGGAGAAGCGATTTCTTAAGTCCTCGAAGGCTGCATTGGCTTCAGTGTTCCACATAAATGGGGTCTTGGGGGACGTTAGAGCGTGTAGGGGGGTGGCAATCTGGCTGTAATTCCTGATGAAACGGCGGTAGAAGTTTGCAAAACCTAGGAAGCGCTGGATTTGCTTCCGTGTCTCAGGAACGGGCCAGGTGAGGACCGCCTTGATCTTCTCAGGGTCTGATCGAACCCGCCCACCCTCTAAAATTAGACCTAGGAAGGTTACAGAGGGTTTATGGAATTCACATTTCTCCGCTTTGACAAATAAGCGGTTTTCGAGGGAGGCGTTGGAGCACTAAACGAACATGGTGATAATGCTCGGTGGGACTCTGGGAATAAATCAGGATGTCATCCAGATAGACAAAAACGAATATGTTGAGAAAATCCCGGAGGACGTCATTGACGAGGGCTTGAAAGACTGACGGAGCATTACAGAGCCCAAAAGGCATCACCAGGTATTCGAAATGGCCCAGTGGGGTCTAAAAAGCCGCTGTTCTCTTAGCCACGAGTATCCGAGGACTAACGGAGCGTGTTTTACTGGAAAATGATGACCTCCAGGGGCTTGGTCTGGTGGGTAATTTGCTGGAGGTTGCCACCATCCAGGGCGGACACCTGAAGGGGCGTAGGCAGTGGCACAGTTTCGATGCCGATCTGCTGCACAAGAGAACCATCGATTAGGTTAAAATCGCAGCCCGAATCAACTAGAGCAGCGAAACTTACTCTGTCATGAGCCGTGGGAATTATTGCTCGCAGACAGAAACGTGGGGACGCAGGAAGATGTGGAGGCGCGGAAGACGAAAGCTTATGGTCCGCCGGCTTCTCCACTACAGCCGATGGACCCGGTGTTTTGACAGCTCAGGGCAGGCACGGATGAAATGGTCAGGTGAGGCACAATAGATACACTGCCTAGATTCCATGCGTTGCTGCCTCTCTTCTGGTGTTAAACGCACCCGGCCTATCTACATAGGTTCAGGAGGAGGTGGTGAGGCGGCAGCCGGCCTGGGAGGAATGCGCTCGGGAGGGAGAGGAGCCGACAGCCGCGGGGATCTCTCAGCCCTGCCCCGGCCCCTACTTCTAAGACGGTCATCGAGACAGATGGTGAGCTCAATCAATTTATTTAAAGAGTCAGGCTCCTCTAGACGGGCTAGCTCATCCTTAAGGGATTTGTCTAGCGCATTAAAGAAGACCGTCTTGAGCGCTCACTGTTCCCAGCCGGTGGCGGCAGCTAAGGTGCGGAACTCCACTGCGAAGTCGGAGGTGCGGCGACCGCGTTGTCTGACTGCCAGCAGCTGGCGGGACTGTTGTACAGGGTCAGATTCGACTGAAAAGACCATCTTGAATTCCTGTAGGAACTCTTGAAAGGAACAATTGAAGTTTTGACAATTGGGAAAACTGGCCTCAGCCCATCTTAGGGCCTTCCCTGTTAACAGGCGCAAAATGTAGGAGATCTTAGTCTCGTCTTGAGTAAACGCTCTCAGGGAATTATTAAAAACTAGAGAGCATTGAAACAAAAAAACCCCACAATCTCCGCTATCTCCAGAGAACTTCTCCGGCCCGGGAGAGGAGGTTGCGCCAACAGCTGAAGGCGGTTCGGGGGTGTGGGCCCCAATGTAGTGGGAGGCGACGCGGAGGGGGGATTCAGTGCGGCGGCGCGCAGCGCGTCAGCCAGTTGACCGATCTGCCCTGCGAGCCCCTTCAGCTGATCCTGGGTGGAATTTACAGCAAAACCAAGGTTTTGCAGCTGCTCCTGATGGATAGCAAGCGTCCTCTCGAGTATATCAGCTGGGTTTGTCTGGCCAGAGTGTAAATCAGTCATGGTTTTGACGTGTCTAACCCACATGCAGAATATACTCAAGAGGCGCAGAGCAGTTTCAGATATTTATTTAAAGCAGGGGAGCACGAGCCGATCTCAAGCGATTTATGGTTCTCGCAGCCAGGGAAAGAAAGTACAGCCGGGCTCGGACAGTCTGCGGACAAAGGAGAAAGTTAGATCAGCTCACGGAGCAAAAGGAATGGTGTTACTTTGTTTCCGCTTACCGCCGAGCGCCGCGATCTAGCCCGGGGGAGTGGAGCAGAGAGACGGACCCAATCAGCGACCCTCCTAGATGGCAGATGGTGGTGGAGAGACAGGCGG
The DNA here is from genome assembly GCF_011125445.2 of Fundulus heteroclitus. NCBI lineage: Eukaryota > Metazoa > Chordata > Actinopteri > Cyprinodontiformes > Fundulidae > Fundulus > Fundulus heteroclitus. The sequence goes on along the minus strand of NC_046371.1, from coordinate 9,000,221 downwards.
GCGGTCAGGAGGGATCCGTTCGGGGCCCGAGCAGCAGGTGAATGGATGGGTGGTTTGAGGAAAGCTGGAGTAACCAGAGCGGTTTCGTAGGTGTCCACGGATTGATCCATTGGAGCCGAATGGGCACCGGAGACAGAGCTCACGGAGGAGCGAGGAACACTCGGGACGAAGGGGTGACCTGAGACGCAGGAAATATTTGTTAAGACTCTGAAAAGGAACATTGTCATGCAACAAGGGCCACTTTAAGCATACCAACACTTGGCTACACTGTGGCATCATCCAGCAGTCCAGGTGCTGTCTTTATAGTGCAGCTCCGCGCTGCTGAACGAGCCGCAGGTGTGTACCACGCCCACCTATCAACTCCAGCCACCTGTGGGGAAAACAGATCAGGCGGGGCCGGCAGAAAACTGCACGACGCTTCCCGCAGGGTCCTGACACCTAGGAAAATGCTTTTTATTTTATTGACCATTTAATAAATTTACAATTATAGCCAATTATAGCCATAGCTTATAGCCATAGCCTACACGGAGTCCACGAGGCGCTGCCCTTTAAATCTGTCGAAGGAAAAACAACAACATGGGGGAAAGAGGGGGAGGAAGAGCTTCTGTGCAATGATAAAAGTTAATTTACTGTACAGTGAGTAAAGATGATCTGGTCCAGAATACCAGACATGAAATACCAGCTTAAACCCAGCAACACTTAAACTAATCATCCTTTCTTTAAAAAACATCCTGAACAAAGTTGCCTAAAATAAATAATACTCCTTTAAGAATGTACATTAAACATTTAATTCAGAACATCATTAAATTCTTTGTACTTGAGAAACATAGACAAGTCTGGGCAGTCAGAACCCAGCTTTAGGGCTTTCTTTCTTTCCTGTCATGTATAGGTGCTCTGGGCAGACCTCAATGAGGGATCACTCACTTGTATTAACAAACAGTGGGAATTTAATGTTGATTGATTGATTGATTGATTGATTGATTGATTGATTGATTGATTGATTGAATTTTAGTGTCTGATTGATTGGTTTTATTTTTAGTGTCATGCACCATATGTGCTCATCCCACATGGGATTATAAGACACTATGCATAAAAACATATAAAACAAAATGGCCACATACAAGTCACAGGCACAATTATTCTGAACAAGGATACAGTATATGTTGTCTACTATCCCAAGCTTTTCAAATAAAAGTAGCAAATATAAAAATATACCTGTCAAGCATCCAACAGAGAATTGTATCCTCAGATAGCCAAAAATGTATCTGCATTACTTCTATTTATACATTCAAATAAGGAAAATCTTCAATCAGTGTACAGGGGACAGTAAAGGACAAAATGATCTTCATCTTCCACCACATTAAGGTCACACAAAACACAGACTCTCCCCCCTACTGGGAGACTTTTATACCTACCCATTTCCACTGACTCTGTAAGTGCAATTAAACTGCTTAATTTCCCAAAGTCTAAAATATGAACTGTGTTGCTCAGAAAAAGTTTTGTTTAATCTTTTTCCTTTCATTTATTTCTTAACCTATTCATTCCACATGTAAGTCCTGAAAGTTGTAACAGGGGAAATTACAGTTGGCAATGAAGTTATACAACTTTCAATTTGGAACAGAAGAAAAAGTTTGGAAAGTGCCTTGAGATGACGTGTTTCATGATGGTTGGTTGGTTCTATATAAATAAAATTTTACTGAAAATTGAAGAAGATCTCAGAGGTAGGATAATACTTATCAAACCCAAAAGCAGTATATTTAAAAGGCAAAAACAAAAAAATCCTCAGACAACTCATTTCAGCTGCTTCTCTCAAACCAACCTAAGTCTATGGGGGAAAAATGCTAACCACTGTATCCCTTCTAATGCAATCAGTCAGTTTTGTTGGGAATGTTCTGAATTTTAGTTAGATCGGGACGATGGATGTGTGTGTTTTTCTCAAGCTGAATTTGGAGTGCATCTGTGTTTATGGTGATACTTTTCAAAAACTAAAGTTATGAATACAAAAAAGAACTGAACTTTTTTGTCCCTTTAACTGGTGTATTTGGTAGGAAAAGCTTACTTACAGAATTATTTTACTTTGAATGACTTTAAATGATCCTAAACTAAGTTTAAATTGGAGTTTAGGTGAAGGAGAACCTTCTTAATCCAGTTTTAGGTACTCCTCAGTGTTGAAAGAAAAAGCCGATTTGTATTTATGTCAATGTGACTTGAGTATCATGTTGAGGAATCTTGTCAATCCTGACAGAGTTACACGAAAAGACTCAATGGCGTGTGACTAATATCTTAAAGCAAGTAAAGAAACATGTAATTTGAAACTCTTTGTGTTTGCTTTAATGATACCTGACTGCTATGGAAACTACAATGGACTGTGTCAGTTAAGTGTGGGTGTGACATATTGGCTCAGAAAAGAGGACACCATCAAAGTAACTTATCATTAAGAAAACTGCATGGTGACAAAGGCATCATCCAGAAAAATAGGTGATAGGTCATGAAAGATTGAAACTTGACACTGTCTTAGATATCTTACCCTCTGATCAAAATTTCTTAAATGATTTAAGTTGTGAGACAGAAATATTAGCAATCCACAAACGGCGGATCTATTTTAATCAAAACAGAACTGTTTTGTGCAACAATAGGTTTGGTTTTTCTATGAATAATTATCGCTAAGAGCCAAAGGAAATGATCAACAAAGTAATTTTTATTAAAATTACAAAGTCAGGGCACCACTTGATTATCAGGAAGTAATAGCCGTACTGCTCCCAGTCTCTGTCATTTATTGTTTAATGAGTACCTGCCAGGTGAGGTGTTGAATTATAAAGCAATACACGAAGGCGTCAATTTGCACACTGGTGTTCTCAAAAAGCAAGTAAAGCACACATATACAGAATAAACATACAAATTCTCTCATATTTACTGACAAAATACATCAACTTCCAATTAAAATACTTCGGTTAATACACTTTTTGATAGTAACGTTCAACATAAGTAAAATAAAAAAAAATAAAAAATAAAACTAATAAGCTACAAAGAATAGTTTAAAGTAACAAATAAGAAAGAACAGAAACCAGTAACCAATAAAGAGTTGCAGTTCAGTGTAAACTTGTATGTTTTAGAGCCACAGTTTGTTTTGTGGAACTTGAAATTAGACATTAGCTCTAAAAGCTAACACAAAACAACACTTGCTATGTGTACAACAAAAACAAGTTTCCAATGCACAGCAGAAAACAATTTTTAATAGAAAACGTTTCAATATTTTGTTGTTTTTTTTAATTAAAAATAAATAACACTTTAGAAAAGTGATACTTAATGTTGTGTTAACTAGTCATCACAGTAACTGTAGGGAGTGATGGACCACCAAGATGGCATCTTACTACAGCTGATCGCAGCAAGAACACGAGTTGTGTTGTGTATTTAATACAGCAGACATATATTGTGCAGTTTGGTAAGATGAGAGGGAAGGAGGGAAATCACAGATACAACACGGCAAGCTCACGTTACTGGACCAGTGTTTAAACCTTTTCTTCATTCTCCTTTTTCCTTTCAGGGGTTGCCACAAAAAGTCGACTGTCTCCATCTAACCCTATCTTCTCCATCTTCTTCTGTCACACCATCTACCTTCATTTCCTCTTTAACAGCATCCTTAAATTTCCTCTCTGGTCTTCCTTTAGACTTCCTGCCTGGCAGTTCCAGCTTCAACATCCTTCTACCAACATACTCACAGTCCCTCCTCTTTACATGTCCAAAACATTTCATTCTGATCTCTCTGGCTTTATCGCCAATAACATAATGAGGTGTTCCTCTAATGTAATAATTCCTGATTCTATCCATCCTCCTTATCATTAACCTCAAGCAGTTAAAGACCATAAATGAAGCAACACTATGAGCCTCATACAAAACAAAATAAAGTTAAGATAGTTGAGAATCCTACACTAATTTTCTCCAACCAGACACAACCTCTTAATGTAAAACGTTCTGATGAACAGAAAATGTGGCAGCTGCATCCGGTCGAGCAGGTAGGGCGAGCTTGGACTGGTGCACGCGACAAGCGTGCAGAGCTCCGGTTATAAATGTTTTTTTTACTGGAACAAAAACAACTTCATAATTAAAGACAAACCCGTATTCAAGGGCCAAAAATGTATTACGCCAAAAATTGTATTGGGATTTTTTTTTACCAACTCTACAAAATTTGATTGTGTAATATTTTTATAAATCAAATAAGTCAGATTTTCTCTAGGAAAGGGATGCATAAATCATTGTTGGTCGAGAATAGAAAAAGTGTTTTGCACATTTGCCTTATTAAAAACTGGTCATTCAGTTTGCAAATTGTTTTGCTGACTGGATGACCATCTCAATAAAATATAAAAAATCTATTGTCAGATTTGGGTGACCCAAATCAGGATTTGGGTCACTCTTTCTTCGTAAACACTTGCTGTATTTAGCTAATTTCATTAAACGAGTTAAAAGCAAATTTTATTTATTTTTAATTAACATCATGCGATGGTGGTGCAGAGGTTAGGGAGTTTGTCCTGCAATTGGTGGGTTGCTGGTTCAATCCCCTGCTTTGATAGTCTCCATTGTTGTGTCCGTGGGAGAGACACTTCACCCACATTGCCTGCTGGCGGTGGTCAGAGGGCCCGGTGGCGCCAGTTTATGGCAGCCTCGCCTCTGTCAGTCTGCCCCAGGGCAGCTGTAGCTACTAACATAGCTCACCACTGTCAGGGTGTGAATGACTGAACGTAGTATAAAGCTATTTGGAGGTCGTCAAGACTAGTTAAAAGTGCTATACAAGCCATTTACCATCATTGAATTGATGGGATCCTATTTGCAATGAAATTAAAAAGAATGCAAAAGGTGTGGAAATTAAGGAAAAATAATTTGTGTTGTGCCTAACATTTTCAATTGCAAGAAGATTTTGATTTGTCTGTGTGATAATTTTGCTTTCATTAAAAATAAAAATCATCCCTGGTGGTGGGCCAAATTACACTTGAATTGCTGTTGTTGGCCACACAAAATCAGTCCAGGGGCCGCAAATGGCCCCCGGGCCCCGCTTTGGACACCATTGGACTAGACCATTCCTAAACCTTTGATTTTCTTCTGGTAAAGTCATTCTTTTGGTAAATTGGATATACTCTTAGACACTGGGTTGCTAAAAAGTTAAATCCCTCTTTATCTTCAGCTTTAAAGAAAATTACTGACAGTTTCAGGTCATCACTAACAGAAACTTCTCACAAATTTAGCCACCTTTAAAAAAACTTATGCAACTTTAGGAAGGTGAATCCAGATTACTATTCTGCCACTAATGCTGCCGACAAAGGGTAATTGGTCACACATAGTTTGTGCAGATTCAAGATTTAGGTTTCAGGTGTGCCTTAGCACAAAGCTGCCCAATAATTACTGCTGCAACACCCATCAGTGTGACACCGGTTGGACCATTTACAATTTGCAAACAATGTAATTGGCAAATGCAAGTATGTGTCCAAGCTTCTGCTTATGGGTTGATTTTCTTAAATCAGTGTATTTGATACTGCAGTTGATTCCCTTAATCCCTCAAGTCTAAGGGTAATCAGGCCTATTTGTGGCAGAACATAGGATACTTTTTCCTCATCAAGCTGGGTTGGTTTGAATAGCTGTTTCCCCCTAATTCATTAACCTATATCATTAAAGACTGCTTTTTCTAACCATTCAAGTCATTTGATCATCTAAAACATTTAAGTATTTAAAAAAGCAAAAAGAGAAGAAATGTATAGGAGTCAAACACTATGTAAGGTAAGATGCTGACTTAGCCTGCATTGGTCAGGAACGCTCTGCAATGTTCGCAATTTCTAAATTTCTGCATCATCAGGTGTGGCTGCTGATCCTTTAATCTCCAGATAATGAGTAAGAACGGCATCTGGGCAATTATCTAAAAGAAATCTAGCAATCTCTCCATGTCCACAAGTGAGGTAACTTCAACATTAAACATAGAAAACAGATAACATACTACATATTGGCAATGTTTTTTTAAATAAACAAACAAAAAAGCAGAAACAGTAAGTAATTATGAACATTTTCATTTCACTTTAATTTAATTGAGACAAACTTTAAAAACATTCAGGATGTTTTCAGAGAAACAAAGAGTAACACTAAGTTTCAGTTTCCAATTAACTTCTTGTGTAACTGCTCAGATCAGCTTTATTTACAGTAGTCAGACATTTATCAATAAATATTCAACCCTCTTGGCCTCAGTGAACTGCAGCGTTATCAATGCACAGAAGGTCCACAGCTTGGACTTTTAGTCGAAGAAAAAAAAAACCTTGCCAGGTTGGCTTTTGAGCCACTTGGTCCAATATTTTGAATCAATATTCTGTTCAAAGGCCCCATTGTCAGCTTTCTGATAGAGTCTGGTGCCAAATATAATTATAAATTAAAAAGTACCTTAGTTATATTTATGTTATCAAATGGTAATTGAAACGAAAAACAGAAGCTTTTAAAAAAGTCTCCTTTTTAAGGGTGTACACTGCTCACTGCCAAATAATGACTACGGACTGATCAATTTAGTCTCAATCTGTCCATTTACAGCTACATGAAACATATTATACATATTCAGGTCTAATCTGATTTTTGTACATGTTTGGAAAAGTAAAGTGATTTAATTGCATGTACACAGCAAATAATAGCCTGTTTTTGGTCATTAACTCAACAAACAATGTCTTTTTGGTACGAAACACCAATCCCCTAATAGTTGGTGTTGCTCTGTTTGGCTGCAGTAACTTCTGTGAAATCCTCCTGGTAGGCGTGTACAAATGTCTGGTGAGATGCTTGAGGAGTTTCTCTCATGTACAGCCCATTCCAAGCCCATCCTTAGCATGAAACCCAGAATGGGGCTTTGACTCATAGTAGCGGATGAGTTGACCATGTCCTGTTGTAGCATAGCAGCCACATATCAATGTCAATTCAAACTCTATGTTTCACATCTAGTATTTTTTAACTATCTAGATTTTTTTAAATATTTTATACCAGGTTCTTAAATTCAAGTCCTCTGGGGATGGTGTGCTGCAACTTTTAGATGGGTTCTTTCCCAAGTCTAACACACTTGGATCAAATGGGTTAATTACATCCTCAGCTCATCTTCTCGTGTTTCTTTAAGGACCCACTTATTTGATTATGGTGTGTTTAAGCAGAGAAACATCAAAATGCTGCAACACACTGGTCTCTGCTTTATGCTTTTCGTTTGTTGAGACATGGAAAATAATAGTGTGGATTAATGTTATGTTAGGGTTTTTTTTGTGATGGTGAGATGAGGCCTCATGAGGTTAATTTCACAAAGCTTTGTTTGCACATGAAACCACCTACTGGCTGACTGCATAATCACAGTCAGCAATTTAAACTGTGATGCTTGTCTGTATTTTCATCCTTTAGGGCCCTGGGAAAAAAGTAATGGTAAGTCATAACCATCCATTCCTCTTATGATTATCACACATGTATAATAAGATATTTAACATGTTGTGTGTGTGTATTGTTTCTGACTAGAATATTATATGGCTGGATGTGTATGTTTTTCTGTCACTCTGGTGAAGTGGCATTTTTGTGCACCTTGGAGAATTATCTCCAAAACAGGGGATCTGCAACAGTTTCTGGGTTTAATGGATTATTATTTTTTTCACACTACTTTTCCGGCCTTTGAAAGCACCAGTTTTACTTTTACTTTTTCTTTTTAGCTTTTTTACTAAGAAAATTCTGAAAAGTAAAAGAAAACTTTTTTTTATCAAAAATATATTTATATTTTTTATTTAAAAACATGCAGTAAATCACTTTGAATCTAGAGTCAAGGAGGACAATCAGATGCTCATGGTCTGTAAAATCTGAATCTTTTCTCATAGTTGCCTGGTGAGGTGGTCTCCAACTTCTAATGCAGCTGCTGGTTCTGGTTTTATCTCCTCCTAAAGACTTTTTTCCAACATTTGGAGGGGAACCACTTTGGAGGCAGAAACATTTTCCTCTGCAGAGAGCTCAGCAGAGGCTTCATAAAATTCAGTCGGCAAAGAAAGTTGGTCCAACAATGTTGAATTCCTCTTGTGTTAATAAAGGGATGTCAGTTTGTGGGCCAGCTAATGCACCTCACCTATAAATAAACAGTAAAAAATAGGGTTCTTGATAAGCAAATCTAATGAATCCTAAGAATGTTACATTTAACATTCCCACATTAGTGAAATCCTCCTCTTCCTAGCTGGCTCCATCCTCTATCATCCCCCCACTTTCTTCAGTCTCCAAGTTCTTCCTTGCCTAAACTTTACAAACTGTCTTCAAACTATGAAAACTCTTTAAAAACTCTACTATCCAAGCTAATAAAATTCTATCCAAAACCTGAACGGACCGCAACTCTCCAACAAACACCCACATTTTGACTGAATATTGAAGCGCTTAAATGCCTGTCATAACTCGCTGGAAGTCTGAACCGCTTCCAGGAACTACCTAGCAAGGTCGAAATAAAGCAAGCCTTGACACGCACTTTTCATAATTACCCCCTCCATTACTCGACACGCTTCAAAGCCTCGGCTCTTCTCATAATGCCGCTTTAATTTTATAGTTTTCCTTATGAGAAATAGTAGAAAATGGAAACCTTGGGGTAAAAGAACCACTTACATAGAGATTATTACTGACCTGGGACACTCATTCACAGAAATTGTTCCCTAAAGGCTACAGACTTTTTAGCAGTATAACACACACTACCATAATGCAAAAATGATTTAGGAATGGCAGGAGGAGCACAACAATCCGTGGAGGCTGCAACTTTACTTGCAAAATTTAAAGGATCTGCTGTTAACATGTTTCCGGATGCCACAGCCCAGCTTCTAGTGGAGTCAGTGTCTTGTTGGGTCAGGGCTGGTTTTGTGGCAAAAGGTGGGCTAACACATGACTAGACATAATTTTATGCCTCATATGTATATTTCGTACTGATTCCCAGTTCTCAACCACTCAACCCTGTTGGAAACTAAATACTGTCTGACCTAACTCTTTTGTTGCCGGCCTGTCACTCTTTCACAACAGAATGCAGGATAAAAACAGTTTAAAACAGAACATTTATGGGATTAATGATGGCACAAATCACAGACGTGAAACTCAAGAACTTCCCCTTGCCACATGTCAATGTTCCCCAAATTGCCTACTGAGCTGCGTCTTGGTGTATGGGGAATGTTGGCCTAGTGGTTAGAGCAGTGTGCTTGCACTCAGAGAAGGATGCAAGTACCCGGTTTGATCCCCAGCGCCTGCACTCTGGCTCCCTGAGCAAGACCCTTAACCCCAGAACGCTCCCCGGGCGCCGCACATGGCAAACCCACTGCTCCCCAAGGGTGATGGGTTAAAAGACAAATTTCGTTGTAATGTATGTTTCAATGACAATAAAGATGATATTACTATTACATTTTGCCTCATACAATAACACACGGCTAAAAGATTGTGGAACACTGCAAATTTTCCTCACTTTTTGCCAGATATAGATGCAAATGCACATCATTCTGTGCATTATGGAGGACTGAAATAATCAAAAATAATAATAGAAAAAAATACCAAAATAAATACATGCTCAATAAATGTATAAGCATAAAACAAATACACAAAAATACAGCAAATAAATCTAAGCAGTAATTCAATTATACAGTGAGAAATAAATGTAAATATCTCTTTTAATTAGTGTATTTATTTGTTCTTCTTTAATAATAACCTTATTTATTTTTCATTATAGTTGTCAACTTTATTAATTACTTGTTTTTTAAATGTAATTATATCTATTATGTTTTAATATTTTGGTCTGTTTTAGTCTTCCTTTCTATATTTTTACCTCATGGATTTCTTCAACCCTATTTCTGTATGCATTTCTGCCTCGTTATGCAAATGAGGAGGGGTTGGTACTAAGGGGACAATTGCTCCCTATTGGTTGGTTAGCATCAGCCTTCCATAGCTGGAATCTTCATGCTGCTGTCGTCAATGGCTGCCGCAGTGACGTTGAATCAGTAAGCTGAGGCATTTGACAAATTGATTTGAAAATGACGCTGTAATTCCAGACTTTATTATCTGTTACGTGGACGCTCTGACTGAACATGTTCCAAATAGTTCACCCAACAGAAACCACAGCTCCTGTGCTGGGTGCAGCTTTTGGCTTGGAGCAGTGGATCTAAACGGCTCCGTCTCGTTTCCAGGCATCTAGTTGTGGAAGTAGAGATGTTGAACTTTTGTTAAAAAAATAAATAAAAAAAAAAAAGAGTCGTTCAGTTTGTGGGTTACAATAGAAAATGGCACTTTATTGATCTCCCGTGGTGTCGCGGCCTACGTGATTTTATGAACACTATTTGCTTAATATGAGGAAGATCACGTCTGGGTAAACTCGATTCATATAAATGGCCTGGCAGTCCAGCCTCGTTCATTACACGGACAGGTTTGCGACAGAAGACACGGCTCCATTGATTTAGAGCACCAGCAGGGTCAAGTGCAGCGTTCGCAGAGCCTGCAGGGTCCTGTGGCGCACAGCAGGTGGAAGTAGGATAAACTAGGCTGAAGTTAGCAGAAAAACCTGAATGTTGACTCAGAGTTACCCAATTCTAAGCTAAAGCTAATTTCTCAAGGCTCCCACATACTCGGGCGTAATGTGCGCATATTGTGAGCTGCGTGGACTCTCCGCAAAAATTTTACCCTTTATAGTCGAGCGTGCCTATTGCCTAAACATTTCTTGAGACAAATTTTTGCAATTCCACTTTCTGCCACTGGGTGAAGCAGGAACGTATGATACAACTTTTATTACAGATAAGCACCAAATGCTTTCTTTTCCAAGAGGCTCCCCCCCGCACATCTGTCAGTGCGCACAGAGAGACTCTGAGGCCGCGCGTCCTGGCGACCGCCTGCTTGGAGCAGCTCATTGTATCAAGCTCGTTGTCACATATAAAACATGTATGACACTGAATTTATAGCGTGACACCGCGTACGACGTCATAAAAATTTAGCTCTGCGCATACCTACGTCTTGAGTATGTGTGGAGTCCACGTGGACATGTGTGCAACTATGTGGAGGCCTTACTCAGCAAGACGTGAGGTGGGTGTGACGGGAGAGCAATAAAGTGTTTCTGTGGTAACCCACAAACTGAACGATTAGGTAACAACTCCTGGATCAGCTGCTCCAAGCCAAAGCTGCTCACAGCACAGGGCCTGTGGTTTCTGTGGACTAGTTTGACACGACACCTGCGTCCATGTGAGCCGCTGACAGAAACACACGACTGTGCATTTATTTCTGTCTATTAAAACATACACAGAAATAAATGCATTTAAAAATGAAGTAATTAATAAATAAAGTTGACAAGTATAAGGAAAAATAAATAAATGAAGGGATTTTTAAAAAGAGGAATACATAAATTATCAAAAAATATTTACATTTATGTCTCACGGTATAATTTATTACTGTTTACATTTATTTGCTGTATTTTTTGTGTATTTATTTTATGCTTGTATATTCATTGAGCATGTATTTATTTCTGTATTTTTTCTATATTTATTTTTGATATGTCACAGTCAGTCCTATATAGTGCGCTGGTCATGAGTGTAATTAAAAGCATAAAATGCATGCAAATTATGTAAGGGGCCATTTCGTTCTCACTGAGAATAAAATGGTGTCTGATTAGGTCTTAACAAGTCGGGTGTTATGAATCCTATGGTGGTGGCAGTCATACATGCAGTGACACATGTACGCACATCTTTATACATCTGGTTTTGTTTTTCTGTGCTCCTGCAGCACGTTTTACAATGTCCTGCTTATGAACACGTTTTAATGCATGAGGCCCAGGAAGCGCCAACTCGCTCAGTTTCTGCAGTCTGCTGCCCTCTGGTGGCCAAACACTTGACATTACAACGTTGTGCTTTACATGGTTCTAAAACTATGGTACAAGTTGGAGAGTCATTTATGTTACTCAGAAGTATTACTTTATTTTACTAAACATCTTGGCTGTGAAATGGATGACTGTGAATGAGTGCCAGGGGTGTCCTATCCTCCATTTATATCTGGCGAAACCAGTGAGATTAGCTGGTTGTTCTGCTCTGTGATCAGTCTAAGACTATTAGCTAAAGCTATTAGCAAAACAAACCAGCTCTGTTCTCTGTGTTGGAGATGTTTGGTCAGTCCAGCTGTAGATAAAAATGAGCCTCTCTGTTGTTGAAAACCATCAATAAAAAAATCAAACTGTTCCTGTTGTCTTCCTGTGATAAATGTGCCTAAAGAGTGTCTTTAGCACTCATGCAGCTGTGGTGTTACACAAGAAATACATCAGGAGATTTTTGAAAAGGCAAGAAAAAGATTGTTAGGCTGCTCAAATGTCAAGGCTCCAACATTATTCTATCAACTTTCTAAATTTTTGCTGTTTTATCAGAACGTGAAAAGGACAAAACTATCAAGGGCTTAAATAAAAGAATACTAAATGCACAAATATTAGCAAGTTAAAAGAAACATTAGTTATTACGTTCACTTTTATCAAGATTTATTTGACTGAGAGCTAAAACCTACATGTGGACTCCGGGGTTGATGGAAGTCTTGTCCACCTCCTTGTCGGCCTGAGTGTGGATGTCGCTGAGGGCGCCGTCGTCTCCGAAGCCGCCCCACTCTGTGTTGATGCACATCTGTCCATCCTCACCTTCCACACGCTTTACGTTCTTCATCTCCTCCATGTAGCAGGCGTTGGTTCCCGTTCCTGCCGAGGAAGACGAGTTGTGCAGCAAACAGTGGGTAGACAAATGGTCTAGTTAATTTATTTGGGGTTTTTACCTAGTCCTCTTAGCTATCAGGATTCCAGGCCAGCATAGGCGCCTGTGTTAAGGTGATTATTCTTTCCTGCACGATAAAACATGTTAATTGTTCCAAATTGTCTTGTAAAACCAATAAACTATATTCAATTTGAACTTGTGCCTCTGTTAATCTTTGCAACCTTTCTTTGTGGTCTGGTACCAAAAGAGTTGAGGGTTTAGAAACCGTACCTGAGGTCACACAAGTGAAAAGCAAGATTTTAAGATAACATTCAGGTTAATTTGAAAACTTACTCTGAGCTTCAAAGGATCATGACAGAAACTGTTCAGCATGTTGGTGTATTACACATTGTTTAACATTGATATTTCTTTTTGAAAGCAGTTAACACTGGGGGAACTAATCATCCCACCCAGCTGATTTTGCCCATTTGATAAGATGTCGAATAAAATTAACTTGATGGGAGTTTAATTTCAATGAAAATAGAAATACTGAAGAAAACACATCACATAGAAGTTTCAAAATGATTTGCAGTCCAATTTATTTCTTAGCAACTTTTCTGCCTCTCTAAAGAAATGAAGCTCAAAATGCGTAAATGTATGTGTGGAGAACCTGTTGGTTCTGAAGATTTGCAGTTCTGAGGTTCAGTACTGATGAAAATGGCAGGTGTTATTTAAACTGTCCAGATTTTTGTAAAAAGTCTAATCATACTTAAATGTTGTTTTGACACCATGTTTGGTATTCAATGTACAAGTCTTGGCCATGTTCTTCAGAAAGATCTAGAGCAGGGTCGGCAACCTTTACCACTGAAAGAGCCATTTGGACCCATTTCACACATGAAAAGAAAACACTGGGAGCCACAAAATCCTTTTGAAATTTTAAATGAAATAACGCTGCACATAAGGGCTTTTTTGCAACAGAATGGACCCGCACCAGAACCAATGCACCTCTGCGCTTGTACTTCTACTGTTGTTTTATGGAAATCAACTCTGCTAATGTCAGAGTTTTTATTTTGAATAAAGCTTGGTGCGAGTAAACGCACATCATGGTCGGACTATTTGATTTTCAGCCCATATAAATGGTTCATCCGGAATACTGTCTTTCCTTTTAATCCGAACACATTTTAATCACATCTGCGAAAGTGAACGAGCTCCTGGCATTAACCAGCTAACAAGCTAACAGCTGCATTAGACGAGCTATCAGACATTCAGGCGGCACCTGAAGCTCGACTTCAGCCGCGCAGGACTCCGCTTACAGCCTCGAGCTAAGCGCAGTTCACTTTTCCTCACTTTGAAAATGAACAAACGTCAGATATAGAAACGACTCTTACACTGCTGTTTAGCTCTCTTCACCCTCATCAATGACTCCATGTTATTTTAGGTCACCTGTCACCGTGGTCCCCTTGTCATTTGTAGAATTTACTACAAAAAAGCAGCATTTGAAAATTCCGCCTCGCTGTGTTTATGTCACTGCGGCCAGTGAACTACCAGTTCTTCTTCTTCTTCTTCTTCTTCTTGAGTTTAATGACGGTGAGCAAAAATCTTTTCAGTGCGCATTACCACCACCAACTGGTGAGGAGTGTTGGTCAGCCAGCATTGACGACTGCCTGCATGAGGTACGCAGCTCCGTGACATAATTATTTTTAACACCTGAGCCGCATCAGAGCGATCAAAGAGCCGCATGCGGCTCCGGAGCTGCAGGTTGCCGACCCCTGATCTAGAGGATTGATGGTTCTCTGAAGTTCTGCAAGGGTGTCTTATCCAATGGGCACTCAACCTCAGTTACCATCAGGGTTACCATCAAAATACCTTGATGGTAACCCATAAAGCTGGGTTGCTCTTTGAAAGAATGAAAATGCTGTTTTTGCTCTGTTGTCTATTGCTGCATCCAAATACAAAATCTGCAAGGAAACAATATCACAAATTATAATTTTTAAACCAATTATCTTGTAAATCATTTTACATCTTGCCTTGTAGTTAATCCTTGTTTTTTACTAAATGAAATTGTTTTAGCTGATAAAAAAAATACTACATAAGTGCTGTGCAGTAATTTGATGGTTAGGTTGCTGCCTCAGCATCCTTTGGATGCAAGTCTTTCAAAAATTCCCGTTGCTCATTTCATGTCGGTATCCACAGATGTAAAGAAAGCCAAAATGCTCCCATCAAAACAGATCAGTTTAGGCCATTGTGGTTTGCAGTCCTACTTTAATACTTAAATAATACATTTTATGTTGAGAAATTACCTTTCTAAAGTAACCATCAGCTCCACCAAAGACCACAATGTTATATCTGTTCCAGGAAAGAGAAGACATTTTGTTAGTGTTTAATACAGCTATATTTTTCACAAGGTCAGTTTTGTGTGTATATATCTATTTCATTAAAAAATAGAACACTGGAGATAGGCACCAGCAACCCCAGTGATGCAATAGCTGTTACCCAGTAATAGTTACTGAGTTATATATATCTTAAAGACGTAGCTTTTGAAAAAGCATTTCTTCAAATCAAAACTGTAATATGTGATTGATAAGTTAATGGGCTTCCTTACATAGATAACTTTTTATACGTTGGTATTTCAATCTAATCCAGATTGTCTTGTGATATCACTATGATTAGACTGGACTGCTTTATTAAATCAAATCTGTTTTTGTATTGATATATTGTGTATATTAAGAAATCATTTTTTTTCCCGCCTTGAGATGACATTTGTTGTGAACTGATTCACTTAAATTTAGTTAAATCCTTCACTTTTGGTTTACTTAAAAAATGACAATCTCCTCAAACGTAGATTCTTACATTTTTGTTTTAGCATGATGCATTACCTAATTAATTTGTTGTTAGTGTCAATGTGGAGCAGAGAGAGAGGACCTCGCAAAGAATAGCTTCTTCGCCTAATGCACCCAAGTCCGGTCATACGTGAGAAGATGCCTGCCGCATCAACTCTGTGCATAGAAGCCATCATCCTCCACCACTGAACACGGTGACCCATGGAGACCAAATGTCCTTGAACCATGCGGTAGCCAACATTTGGCATCTGATGTTTGATAGATGAAATCACTTGGTCAAGCTCCTGATCAGTCATTGTACTGTATGATCCTCTCACAGTCAAGTTAAATATTTGCATCCTGCGATAAATGGTCCTCCTTGAAACTCCAAGGCATTTAGCAATGCATTCAACTGGTAGGTGGGTGTCTAACAGTCTCTCCAGCGTTTCTTTCTCCAGTACAATTCTTGGACGAGAGGAACATGGACTTAATTCTGTCTCATTGCTTTGCATTCATTTCCCACTGAACTAGATCATAACGATGTTGGATGGCTTCTAAAATATCTGACACCCCGCCAATTTGCTCAGAGAAAGAGAAAAACATGATTAACTCATGACGAGTGAGAAACTGTAAATAATCTAAATTGAGTGGCTGCTGGTTTAAAGCAGACTGCAGTCTTGTGAGAAGTCCCTCCATGAGCTGATGTCTTAGAGTATCCTGATGGTCAGAGAAAGAACTGATATAGCAGAAAGAATTGAATTTGAACAGCATGAAACAAGTCCAGAAACTGATAACAGCCACAGGAGGAAAGTCAGATCCATTTAATCTATAAAATATTTTAAACGTACGCACATGTGACTGTGATGCAGACGACATTGTTGAACTGCAGTGAGTTGCCTATCCAAGGTACAATGGTTGAGTGTTATAAAGCATTAATCATAGTGGCTTGAGAAATTAATACTAATGCAAAATGGCAAGCATATGCATACAGTTAAAATTGTAGGTATAAAATCAAAGAATAAATTTCATCTTATATTAAGTCTTGCTAAACCTTACCTTTTTATTTTTTAAAACTTCCGCCCAGGGATGCCGCCAATCATCTTCTCGGGCAGTTTTTCATTTAACTGGATGTAGTATTTGAAAATGAATGCTTTGATTGGGTGAAAAAAAAAGCTGAGCACAATTGGCTGGTGGTGTGGTTCATTTACATACATTTATGAAGTCGCGAAAGCTGAGACAGTCGAGCGAGCGAAGAAACAGCCGAGCCCACAGCTGGTGTTGAGCGCGGAGATAGCAGCTCGAGCGCGAGCAGAGAGGGAGCCGAGCACGCGCATAGATGGAACTGAGCGCGAGGGCAGTGGATTGAGAACAGTTTTTCAGAGTTGAGCGCGCGACAGACCGGTTTTGAGCACGCGCGTGTTGTCTCACTGTGCGCTGGGATTGGTTCCTGCGTGCTCAACCAGGAGGCACAAATATCGCTCCATAGATTAATGGATTAAGGACATTTCTAGTGTACTACATGCTGTCAAACATAACAGTTATTGAGAATTTGGAAACATTTGCTAATTATTTCCCAAAGTTTCCGGGGAAGGAGAGGAGAGAATGGATATTTCAACTGCCTGAAAGACCGCGTTTATTTATTTTTATTTTACAATTTTGTAAACAGCTGCCGATTAAACTGAATGTTACAACCTTGACATGATTATGAGTTGTTTTACTGAAAAATAAATTAGAAGAGCCGTGAAAACGGCTGCAATGCATGTTCCCGACACAGGGGAAACAGATTTTCACAGGGGAACCTAATTTCGCACAACACCGGTTTGCCCATAACCAGCACGATTAATTCAGCTGTAATGATACAGTGTAAAATTCAGTTCAATGAATTATTATTCCATTGCCTTCTTTCTTTGAGCTTCCGAGGGCGCTTGGACTTGTTGGCATTAAGATTTTTAGGAATCCAGCATCTGATATTTGAGCATTAAATGTATTTAGCATGAAATAAGAGACAATTCAAAGTATATCTATTTAATTATTTATTTAATTCTCGATCCACTGTATATATGTGGACGCATTGTATATACCCCATGCACCTTTTCCTCCTTTTGGCACCTTCTTTTGATTATTGAGCCAACATGACAAGCAAATTTCTCCACTGTGAGATCAATAAAGTCTATCTTGTCTAATCTTAAATAAAGAGATGACAAAATGTATCACTAAAATGAATGAGTATTTATTCACAACTAAAAATGAATTTATGCCATGGCCTAGTTAGGCCCAATGATGAGGTGCTAGTTATATTTATAAACAGTATCGGTACATTACAGTTTTTATTGGTTGCTTTGACGCAGCAGTCAACTCAAAACCCACATTTTTCAAAACAGTTACAGTTTTATCTGTTGTTTTGACCTGTTTGAAGAAACTGGCAACCTCTCAGTTTTCAGCATCACCATCTCAGCAGAGCAAAAGACACTTCTTGCAAATGAGTTAACTCATTTTCATTGGTTTGACTCATTTTCCCGCCCTTTTGCAAAACAGTTAACGCAGATGTCATTCATGCAGTCTAAACTCCATTGCATTAGCTGTGGTAGCAAAACAGAAACTATATGTTCCAAGCTCTTAGAAACTTCTTGCTCAGAATGAAATCACTGAGGCACCTGATTGACACCTCTTTACACAATTTTTCAATTTGCAGTCAGTTTGCAGGCTTTACGTAAAAGGTGTCATGTTGTGTGTTGTTCTTTGCAAGCATGAATGGTCTAAGGCAGATGAGAGTCAGAGTTAGAGGTAGAGGGGTCAGGGGAAGAAGATTATGAGGAAGAGGAGTCCGTGAACGAGGTGGCAGTGTAGCTGGAAGGACTCAAGTTACAGATGAAATTTGGGCAACTATGATTGATCATGTGGTAAATCATGGCCATTCACTTAGAGGGGTGGGACAAAGAGTCCAAACTTTTCTCAATAGAAACAAGCAGCAAATTTCTCATAACATTTTTTTTTTTTGATTGCTGGGGTGCCTTTACACACAAGTGAATAAGCAGATACAGGAAAGTGAAAGACAACACACATGTAGACATAGATACATGAAAATAAAAAGACAAAGATTGAAGCAACTAGTATAGTAGTGGTGATTCCTGACAAAGATTATTACCTGTGGTGAAGGTACTGTCCCGCTGCAACAAATACCGTGGGTTCGCCTATCCGGCTCGTCTTCGATGCCTTCATGAGGGGCAAATCCGTTTTTTCGATACACCTGAGGCTGCCGCTGCATTTCTCTCTTAAATGAGGTATTATGTCTATTATTTCTCACACACACTGCTGCTGTGTGTGTGTGAGGGCAGAGAGAGAGAAGGGCGCAGTGTCGGCAGGTCGGCGTCGCACGTGCAGGGGGCGGGGGTTGGGGGTTGGGGGGGTATCGTTACTTTTGAAATTGAGTATTGTATCCAGATACAACGTTATAGTATCGGTACTTTTTTGAGTATGGATACTTTGACAACCCTAGTACAGACTAACCTATTTACAGTTTTTATAGATTGCTTTGACCTGTTTGAAGAAACTTGCAACCTCTCAGTTTTCAGCATCACCATCTCTGCAGAGCAAAAGACACCTCTTGCAAATGAGTTAACCCATTTTCATTGGTTTGACTCATTTTCCCCACCCTTTTGCAAAACAGTTAACACAGATGTCCTTCATGCAGTTCAAACTCCATTGCTTCAGCTGTGGTAGCAAAACAGAAACCATATGTTCCAAGCTCTTAGAAACTTCTTGCTCAGAATGAAATCACTGAAGCACCTTATTGACACTTCTTTACACAATTTTTCAAATTGCAGTCAGTTTGCAGGCTTTAAGTAAAAGGTGCCATGTTGTGTGTTGTTCTTTGCAAGCATGGATGGTCAACGTAAGGCAGATGAGAGTCAGAGTAAGAGGTAGATGGGTCAGGGGAAGAAGATTATGAGGAAGAGGAATCCATGTGTGAGGTGGCAGTGTAGCTGGAAGGGCTCAAGTTACAGATGAAATTTAGACAACTGTGACTGATCATGTGGTAAATCATGGCCTTTCAATTAGAGGTGCAGGACAAAGAGTCCAAACTTTTCTCAATAGAAACAAGGATGCATCCATGGTAAGAGTTTTTCGACGGGACAGCAAGTATTGCTGCTATACAGTATATACATCTCTATCTATTCTTATAGAGGAATTCTTCAGTGCATGGAGATGGAAGGTATATGATCACTGCCCTTATGAGCAGATGCCCTTGCTCAATGCTATGTCTGCTGCTGCACAAGATGTAGATGCAGAGGCATGTCAAGGATGGATTAGGCATGCAAGAAGATTTTTCCCTAGGTGCATTGCAAGTGAAAATATTGAGTGTGATGAAGATGAAGCAATGTGGCCTATTTGTCAGGACAGAATGGACTAGAAGGAACAAACAGCCCTAGTGTTTTCTGTTGGAATCTTTCATTTTTTGGAATCTTTCATTTGTTTATCTGGGAAAAAAAGAATGAAGAATCAATAAAATTTGCATCACAACATATTTGCTTCTGGATCCATTTTTTGTTGTTGCAAAAAGGCAAATTTGATTACAAATGACACTGCCATGTAAGCTGCGTACAGTCTTTGGCTACAATGAACCAGCAATGCTGCACTGATTCACATTGAGTGTGGTGTTTTGTATTTTGTTGCCCCTTGTGTAACGAATGATTGGAAGGGCTCAAACGTTTGTGTGCAAGTTGTGTTGTTTGAGGGCAAAATGTGCTTTTGGATCATATGTTAAATGTTTTGGCAGAGTTGGAGCCTTTTGCAAACAAAATGTTTAATTTTGACCATTGGTGCCACTGTTTAGACCTCTGCGTTAACTGTTTTGAAAAATGTGGGTTGTGAGTTGACTGCTGCGTCAAAGCAACCTATAAAAACTGTAAATATGACACCCAGTGCTTAAGAGTTGTTTTTTGCATTTACAGTTTGTATTTCTGGTTCTCTTAAGATTGTTACCTGGAATGTATAAGGACTGGGTCATGTGATCAAGAGGAAGAAGGTTTTGACTTACCTGAAAAAAAACATAGCACTATTACAGGAAACTAGGTTATCTGTTTCAGAATATTTGAAATTTAAAACGGACTGGGTAGGTAATGTATATTTTTCCTCCCATTCACAAAATAACAAGGGTACAGCCATTCTTTTACATAAGAATTTACCTTTTATCCTGGAGCATGAGGAGAAGGATTCAATGGGAAGATTTATTTTTAATTAAGGGCCGGATTCATCGACAAGTTATAACTATTCTCAATGTATATGCTCCTAATGACGACTCGCCTCAATTTATGTCACAAATGATTTTATTATTTAATCATCATTGTAAAGAAATCGTTTTTTTTGGCTGGTGACTTTAATTGTGCAATGAATGCATCTCTGGACAGGTCCTCCTCTGCAAAACTGCTGAAACCATAAGCTTTAGCTGTCCTAAAAGACTTATGCAGAGATACTGGTTTGATAGACATCTGGCGACATTTAAATCCTAAAGTAAGGGACAGTTTATTCACAACCCCATAACACTTACTCTAGATTGGGCTATTTTTTTTATCCCCAAGTCGCTTTTACATTTGGTTCGAAGCGGTAAGACTCCCCTGGGTCATTTTGATTATCAAGTAATGCCCTTTGAATATCAAGTAATGCCCTTCGGCCTGTGCCTGTATATCAGTTTTTTTAAGCCTTGGTAAACGATATCCTCTAGGACTTCTTAAACATATTTGTTTTTGTTTACCTTGACGATATTTTAACCTATTCCAAAGACCTCTCTGAACACCTTCACGTTCGGCTAGTCCTCCAGTGCCTCCTTGAAAACCGTCTTTTCGTCAAAGCTGAGAAATGTGAGTTTCATAAATCATCCGTTACATTCCTTGGTCTTATTTTATAGGGTGGGCAGGTCCAGTTGGATCTGGAAAAAATTAAATCAGTCCTCGAGTGGCCAGTGCCTGAATCACCTTCCGACCTGGCTCCAAGAATCCGAAGCCTGATGCCCTTTCACATCTCCACGCTCCGCAGGATACAGAAAAGGAACCAGAACCCATCTTGCCACCCACCTGCACCTTTGATGCCCTCCACTGGGGAATCGAGGACCAGATCCACCAAGCATTATGCTCTAAACCGGATCCAGGAGGGGGCCCTCCTAACCGAACCTACATCCCGACTTCAGTTCGCCCCCGTGTTATCCAGTGGGCTCACACAGCTAAATTTTCTGGTCACCCTGAAAGACATTTTTGGTGGCACTCAATGCCCAAGGACGTTCATGAGTATGTCCGTTCCTGCCCCGTTTGTGCCCAGAACAAACCCTCCAACAGGCCACCTGCGGATCGCCTTCAGCCCTTACCCATCTCGGAACGCCCCTGGTCCCACTTTGCACTCGATTTCGTCACAGGTCTCCCGGCTTCTCAAGGCATCACAATCATCTTATCCATCATTGACCGATTTTCCAAGGCCTGTCACCTGGTTCCCCTCTGAAAGTTACCCTCTGCCCTTCAAACTGCCCAGCTCCTGGTTAAGCACGTTTTTTGTCTGCACAGCATCCCAAGAGAGATTCTGTCTGACCGTGGTCCTCAGTTCACGTCGCGGGTGTGGAAGGAGTTTGCTTCGGCCCTTGGGGCCAGGTACACCCTCACCTCCTGGTACCACCCGCAGACCAACGGTCAGACAGAACGTCTTAACCAGGAGCTGGAGTCCACCCTCCGTTGCCTGACCTATTCTAATTCCTCCGACTGGAATAAGTACCTCCCTTGGGTTGAATATGCACATAACTCACACACCTCCACAGCCACGGGTTTTTCTCCCTTCGAAGCCTCTGTGGGTTATCAACCTCCACTCTTCCCCTCAGATCAGCGTCAAATTGCGGTTCCCTCTGTACAACACCATATTCATCGCTGCCAGCAGTTCTGGTCCCAAACCATCCAGGTCCTACACAGAACTGCTGAGCAAAACTGCAGATTTGCTGACCGAAAATTAGATCCAACCCCCTGCCCCCATTACCATCCCGGTCAGCAGGTCTTGCTCTCAACCCAGCGCCTCCCTTCTGCCCGCTGCAAGTTGGCTCCCCGCTACTCTGGCCCCTACGAAGTCACCTCTATCATCAGCCCCACTGACGTCCGTCTCCGTCTTCCTCCCCACTCCCGGATCCATCCTACATTCCACGTCTCTCACATCAAGCCTGTGTGTTCTAGCTCCTTGTGCTAGCACCTTGTGCGGCAACACTATAAGAACGGCGTTCAGACAGCTGAAAGACGCTAGAACGTTAACCTATGTGGTATGCTGTATTGGCTGCTGTCCACCGACAGTTCTTACGTTTCCCTCGAGTAAGTCCTGTCCCTTGTGTTTCAGGGTTGTCTCCCATCCTTTGGATCCCTAAGTGTTTCCCCGAGCCCCGACGTCTTCAGTCAAGTACCCGCCGATCGCTCATTGGATCCCTCTCCAGAAGATTACCTGACGCTCCCTCGATTTTATCAAGCCGGGCTCAGGACCTCCACTTACCGGACTACCTAGTTCCTTCAGCTGTCTCTGGACCCTTCCTCCCGCCTCCGCTGCTCGGAAACCTCTTGACTCCACCAGCCACCTGTCACTCAGTCAGCTGCTGGAGGTAGTTCGCTTGGCCGCGCTCTCCACTCCACTCCCCCCGGCTCGGTCTCTGCGCCCCACGGTAAGCAGTTACTACCCGTAGCCCTTACAATCTTGAGTAAACCATCACCTAACGTCTCACCATTCACTTACAGATCTCTGAGCATACCTCCTGTGTTTTCCCCGTTGGCCTCACTCAGTTGGGCTCCTCTTGTGATCTCGTAGTTCTGTAAGCAATAAACATCTAAAGCTGCTCTGATATATTTGTTTGTTCTGCATGTGGGTCAAACATCTTAAGAAAGACATGACAGATACATTTAAATATTATTTATTTCTCTCAAACAAACCACCAACCTCCAAAAGCTGCTTTAACTTATCAATACAAAAAATTGGTTATACTGTATTATCTGTAAATACAACAAAATTCAATACACTTATCAGACTCTTTGGACCCTCTTCTTACCTAAGACAAAACAGATAAAGCAGCTGCTGTGAAAAACAGATACAATTTCTAAGCAATTGTGTAGAATCATAAACCAAGGCTAAAAAAAGTAATAATTACACATGTCTCAGCTGGGTTCTTTTTGCATAGATTATATATGTCTTTCTTATGTATTTGCGATTTATCACAGGGTACTCTGGTTCCCTCCTACTTCCTATTGCCTCATTGTGTCCTTTGATGGACTTATGACATGTCTAGGATTGTCATCTACCTTTCAGCCATTGACAACTGGAGACAGTCACCAAAGTAACTACAATTACTAGAAAATGGATAAACAGATGCATTTACACCTAGAAAAAAAGATCAGAAAATTAAACGAAACAAAAGCTTGATGATCCCCAAATAAACCTGGGAAAATGTGGCATGATCTTAATGAACAGCGCATATCCTTTAGAAAAGGGAAGATAGTAAAAAAAAGATCCATGACATCAAATATCTTGTTTAGAGATGATCTGTATTCTCAAATTCTTCAGAAATATGAATTACTGACAATATTTAAACGTAAAATACTACTTAAATACAGTGTAATTTTAATAAAGCAACTACGGTTAAGATATAAAACATTCACTTGCATCAAAAAGTAACCAAGATGTTGAATTTGCTTATGCATAACTAAGATTATAGGAAGCAACTGTCACATAAAAAAAGAAAAAAAAGAAAAGAAAAAAAAAGAAATAAAGAATAACAGGTTTGATAAATATCTTAATTTATATTACATTTAAATATTTGCTGAAAATAATATTACTGTATGTCAAGGAAAAGTTATACATTTACATTGAAATATGAAATATGAAAGCTTTCTTCTGGTATACAATCCCTTCATGTTAAATAAAGTTAATCAAGTCATAAATCTCGTGAACATTTTATTTATTTTAGTTTATCAGTTAGAGAATAAAAATAAGCAGTCCAACAAGCAGATGGAGTAGACCTAATTTGAACTGAGATGCACTACTGGTTGTGGTTCTAGTAGCAGCTGTAGGTTTTGTGATTGGTTTAGTTGTAGTTGTCGTGGTTGTGGTGGACAGTTGAGCAGTTGTGGCTGTTGGGGCCTTAGTTGTAGTGGCTGGTGCTGCAGTTGTGGTTGTTGGAGACAAAGTTGTGGTGGAGGAGGCAGCAGTTGTGGTTGTTGCGGTTGTAGTTGGTTGAGCAGTTGTTGTTGTTGGAGCCGAAGTTGTGGTGGTTTTTGCTGTGGTTGTGGTGGTCGTAGACAAAGTTGTGGTGGAAGAGGAAGCGGTTGTGGTTGCCGGAGTTGTGGTGGTTGGTTGTGCAGTTGTGGTTGTTGGAGCCAAAATTGTGGTGATTGGTGCTGCGGTTGTGGTAGTTGGAGCCACAGTTGTGGTGGTTGGTGCTGCAGTTGTGGCTGTTGGAGCCAAAGTTGTGGTGGAGGGAGCAGCGGTTGTGGTTGCCGGAGTTGTGGTTATTGGTGGAGCAGTTGTAGTTGTTGCTGCAGTAGTGGTTGTTGGTGCTTTAGTTGTTGTGGGGACAGTAGATGTAGTGGTTGAAGCCATGGTTGTGGTTGTTGGTGGAACAGTTGTGGTTGTTGTTGCTGCAGTAGTGGTTGTTGGTGCTGTAGTTGTGGGGGCAGTAGATGCAGTGGTTGAAGCCATAGTTGTGGTTGTTGGTGGAGCAGTTGTTGCTGCAGTGCTGGTTGTTGGTGCTGTAGTTGTTGTGGGGGCAGTAGATGTAGTGGTTGAAGCCATGGTTGTGGTTGTTGGTGGAGCAGTTGTTGTTGGTGGTGAAGTTGTCGTTGTTGCTACAGTAGTTGTTGTTGTTGCTTCAGTAGTTGTTGTTGGTGCTGCAGTTGTTGTGGGGGCAGTAGATGTAGGGGTTGAAACCATAGTTGTGGTTGTTGGTGGAGCAGTTGTTGTTGCTGTTGCTTCAGTAGTGGTCGTTGGTCCTGTAGTTGTTGTGGGGACAGTAGATGTAGTGGTTGAAGCCATGGTTGTGGTTGTTGTTGGAGCAGTTGTAGTTGTTGTTGCTGCAGTAGTGGTTGTTGGTGCTGTAGTTGTTGTTGGGGCAGTAGATGCAGGGGTTGAAGCCATGGTTGTGGTTGTTGGTGGAGCAGTTGTGGTTGCTGTTGCTTCAGTAGTGGTCGTTGGTGCTGTAGTTGTTGTTGGGGCAGTAGATGTAGTGGTTGAAGCCATGGTTGTGGTTGTTGGTGGAGCAGTTGTGGTTGCTGTTGCTTCAGTAGTGGTTGTTGATGCTGTAGTTGTTGTGGGGACAGTAGATGTAGTGGTTGAAGCCATGGTTGTGGTTGTTGGTGGAGCAGTTGTAGTTGTTGTTGCTACATTAGTGGTTGTTGGTGCTGTAGTTGTGGGGGCAGTAGATGCAGTGGTTGAAGCCATGGTTGTGGTTGTTGGTGGAGCAGTTGTAGTTGTTGTTGCTACATTAGTGGTTGTTGGTGCTGTAGTTGTGGGGACAGTAGATATAGTGGTTGAAGCCATGGTTGTGGTTGTTGTTGGAGCAGTTGTAGTTGATGTTGCTGCAGTAGTGGTTGTTGGTGCTGCAGTTGTTGTTGGGGCAGTAGATGCAGTGGTTGAAGCCATGGTTGTGGTTGTTGGTGGAGCAGTTGTAGTTGTTGTTGCTGCAGTAGTGGTTGTTTGTGCTGCAGTTGTTGTTGGGGCAGTAGATGCAGTGGTTGAAAACATAGTTGTGGTTGTTGGTGGAGCAGTTGTGGTTGCTGTTGCTTCAGTAGTGGCTGTTGATGCTGTAGTTTTTGTGGGGACAGTAGATGTAGTGGTTGAAGCCATGGTTGTGGTTGTTGGTGGAGCAGTTGTAGTTGTTGTTGCTACATTAGTGGTTGTTGGTGCTGTAGTTGTGGGGGCAGTAGATGCAGTAGTTGAACCCATGGTTGTGGTTGTTGGTGGAGCAGTTGTAGTTGTGGTTGCTGCAGTAGTGGTTGTTTGTGCTGCAGTTGATGTTGGGGCAGTAGATGCAGTGGTTGAAGCCATAGTTGTGGTTGTTGGTGGAGCAGTTGTTGCTGCAGTGCTGGTTGTTGGTGCTGTAGTTGTTGTGGGGGCAGTAGATGTAGTGGTTGAAGCCATTGTTGTGGTTGTTGGTGGAGCAGTTGTTGTTGGTGGTGAAGTTGTCGTTGTTGCTACAGTAGTTGTTGTTGTTGCTTCAGTAGTGGTTGTTGGTGCTGTAGTTGTTGTGGGGACAGTAGATGTAGTGGTTGAAGCTATGGTTGTGGTTGTTGGTGAAGCAGTTGTAGTTGTTGTTGCTAAAGTAGTGGTTGTTGCTTCAGTAGTCGTGGTTGGTGCTGCAGTTGTTGTGGGGGCAGTAGATGTAGTGGTTGAAGCCATAGTTGTGGTTGTTGGTGGAGCAGTTGTAGTTGTGGTTGCTGCAGTAGTGGTTGTTTGTGCTGCAGTTGATGTTGGGGCAATAGATGCAGTGGTTGAAGCCATAGTTGTGGTTGTTGGTGGAGCAGTTGTTGCTTCAGTAGTGGTTGTTGGTGCTGTAGTTGTTGTGGGGACAGTAGATGTAGTGGTTGAAGCTATGGTTGTGGTTGTTGGTGAAGCAGTTGTAGTTGTTGTTGCTAAAGTAGTGGTTGTTGCTTCAGTAGTCGTGGTTGGTGCTGCAGTTGTTGTGGGGGCAGTAGATGTAGTGGTTGAAGCCATAGTTGTGGTTGTTGGTGGAGCAGTTGTTGCTGCAGTGCTGGTTTTTGGTGCTGCAGTTGTTGTGGGGGCAGTAGATTTAGTGGTTGAAGATATGGTTGTGGTTGTTGTTGGAGTAGTTGTAGTTGTTGTTGGTGCAGTTGTTGTTGCTGTTGCTTCAGTAGTGGTCATTGGTGCTGTAGTTGTTGTGGGGACAGTAGATGTAGTGGTTAAAGCTATGGTTGTGGTTGTTGTTGGAGCAGTTGTAGTTGTTGTTGCTGCAGTAGTGGTTGTTGCTTCAGTAGTCGTGGTTGGTGCTGCAGTTGTTGTGGGGGCAGTAGATGTAGTGGTTGAAGCCATGGTTGTGGTTGTTGTTGGAGCAGTTGTAGTTGTTGTTGCTGCAGTAGTGGTTGTTGGTGCTGCAGTTGTGGGGGCAGCAGATGTAGTGGTTGAAGCAATGTTTGTGGTTGTTGTTGGAGCAGTTGTAGTTGTTGTTGCTGCAGTAGTGGTTGTTGGTGCTGCAGTTGTAGGGACAGTTGTTGTGGGGGCAGTAGATGTAGTGGCTGAAACCATAGTTGTGGTTGTTGGTGGAGCAGTTGTTGTTGCTGTTTCTTCAGTAGTGGTCGTTGGTGCTGTAGTTGTTGTGGGGACAGTAGATGTAGAGGTTGACGCCATAGTTGTGGTTGTTGTTGGAGCAGTTGTAGTTGTTGTTGCTGCAGTAGTGGTTGTTGGTGCTGCAGTTGTTGTTGGGGCAGTAGATGTAGTGGTTGAAGCCATGGTTGTGGTTGTTGGTGGAGCAGTTGTTGTTGGTGGTGAAGTTGTCGTTGTTGCTACAGTAGTAGTTGTTGTTGCTTCAGTAGTCATTGTTGGTGCTGCAGTTGTTGTGGGGGCAGTAGATGTAGTGGTTGAAACCATAGTTGTGGTTGTTGGTGGAGCAGTTGTGGTTGCTGTTGCTTCAGTAGTGGTTGTTGGTGCTGCAGTTGTTGTTGGGGCAGTAGATGCAGTGGTTGAAGCCATGGTTGTGGTTGTTGGTGGAGCAGTTGTAGTTGTTGTTGCTGCATTAGTGGTTTTTTGTGCTGTAGTTGTTGTGGGGACAGTAGATGTAGTGGTTGAAGCCATGGTTGGTGTTGTTGGTGGAGCAGTTGTAGTTGTTGTTGCTACATTAGTGGTTGTTGGTGCTGTAGTTGTGGGGGCAGTAGATGACGTAGTTGAAGCCATGGTTGTGGTTTTTGGTGGAGCAGTTGTAGTTGTTGTTGCTGCAGTAGTGGTTGTTTGTGCTGCAGTTGATGTTGGGGCAGTAGATGCAGTGGTTGAAGCCATAGTTGTGGTTGTTGCTGGAGCAGTTGTTGCTGCAGTGCTGGTTGTTGATGCTGTAGTTGTTGTGGGGGCAGTAGATGTAGTGGTTGAAGCCATGGTTGTGGTTGTTGGTGGAGCAGTTGTTGTTGGTGGTGAAGTTGTCGTTGTTGCTACAGTAGTTGTTGTTGTTGCTTCAGTAGTCGTTGTTGGTGCTGCAGTTGTTGTGGGGGCAGTAGATTTAGTGGTTGAAGCCATGGTTGTGGTTGTTGGTGGAGTAGTTGTAGTTGTTGGTGCTGTAGTTGTTGTGGTTGTTGTTGCTGCAGTAGTGGTTGTTGCTTCAGTAGTCGTGGTTGGTGCTGCAGTTGTTGTGGGGGCAG
This sequence comes from Fundulus heteroclitus, assembly GCF_011125445.2. Taxonomy (NCBI): domain Eukaryota; kingdom Metazoa; phylum Chordata; class Actinopteri; order Cyprinodontiformes; family Fundulidae; genus Fundulus; species Fundulus heteroclitus. Next base: position 8,971,346 of record NC_046371.1, on the reverse strand, counting down.
TAGATGTAGTGGTTGAAGCCATGGTTGTGGTTGTTATTGGAGCAGTTGTAGTTGTTGTTGCTGCAGTAGTGGTTGTTGGTGCTGCAGTTGTGGGGGCAGCAGATGTAGTGGTTGAAGCCATGGTTGTGGTTGTTGTTGGTGCAGTTTTAGTTGTTGTTGCTGAAGTAGTGGTTGTTGGTGCTGCAGTTGTGTTTGGGACAGTTGTTGTGGGGGCAGTAAATGTAGTGGTTGAAACCATAGTTGTTTTTGTTTGTGGAGCAGTTGTGGTTGCTGTTGCTTCAGTAGTGGTTGTTGGTGCTGTAGTTGTTGTGGGGACAGTAGATGTAGTGGTTGACGCCATAGTTGTGGTTGTTGTTGGAGCAGTTGTAGTTGTTGTTGCTGCAGTAGTGGTTGTTGGTGCTGCAGTTCTTATTGGGGCAGCAGATGTAGTGGTTGAAGCCATGGTTGTGGTTGTTGGTGGAGCAGTTGTTGCTGGTGGTGAAGTTGTCGTTGTTGCTACAGTAGTTGTTTTTGTTTCTTCAGTAGTCGTTGTTGGTGCTGCAGTTGTGGTTGTTTGTGCTGCAGTTGTTGTTGGGGCAGTGGTTGAAGCCATAGTTGTGGTTGTTGGTGGAGCAGTTGTTGTTGGTGGTGAAGTTGTCGTTGTTGCTACAGTAGTAGTTGTTGGTGCTTCAGTAGTCGTTGTTGGTGCTGCAGTTGTTGTGGGGGCAGTAGATGTAGTGGTTGAAGCCATGGTTGTGGTTGTTGTTGGAGCAGTTGTAGTTGTTGTTGCTGCAGTAGTGGTTGTTGGTGCTGCAGTTGTTGTTGGGGAAATGGATGCAGTGGTTGAAGCCATAGTTGTGGTTGTTGGTGGAGCAGTTGTTGCTGCAGTGCTGGTTGTTGGTGCTGTAGTTGTTGTGGGGGCAGTAGATGTAGTGGTTGAAGCCATGGTTGTGGTTGTTGGTGGAGCAGTTGTTGTTGGTGGTGAAGTTGTCGTTGTTGCTACAGTAGTTGTTGTTGTTGCTTCAGTAGTCGTTGTTGGTGCTGCAGTTGTTGTGGGGGCAGTAGATGTAGGGGTTGAAACCATAGTTGTGGTTGTTGGTGGAGCAGTTGTTGTTGCTGTTGCTTCAGTAGTGGTCGTTGGTCCTGTAGTTGTTGTGGGGACAGTAGATGTAGTGGTTGAAGCCATGGTTGCGGTTGTTGTTGGAGCAGTTGTAGTTGTTGTTGCTGCAGTAGTGGTTGTTGGTGCTGTAGTTGTTGTTGGGGCAGTAGATGCAGGGGTTGAAGCCATGGTTATGGTTGTTGGTGGAGCAGTTGTGGTTGCTGTTTCTTTAGTAGTGGTCGTTGGTGCTGCAGTTGTTGTGGGGACAGTAGATGTAGTGGTTGAAGCCATGGTTGTGGTTGTTGTTGGAGCAGTTGTAGTTGTTGTTGCTTCAGTAGTGGTTGTTTGTGCTGCAGTTTTTGTTTGGGCAGTAGATGCAGTGGTTGAAGCCATAGTTGTGGTTGTTGGTGGAGCAGTTGTGGTTGCTGTTGCTTCAGTAGTGGTTGTTGGTGCTGTAGTTTTTGTGGGGACAGTAGATGTAGTGGTTGAAGCCCTGGTTGTAGTTGTTGGTGGAGCAGTTGTAGTTGTTGTTGCTGCAGTAGTGGTTGTTTGTGCTGCAGTTGATGTTGGGGCAGTAGAGGCAGTGGTTGAAGCCATAGTTGTGGTTGTTGGTGGAGCAGTTGTTGCTGCAGTGCTGGTTATTGGTGCTGTAGTTGTTGTGGGGGCAGTAGATGTAGTGGTTGAAGCCATGGTTGTGGTTGTTGGTGGAGCAGTTGTTGTTGGTGGTGAAGTTGTCGTTGTTGCTACAGTAGTCGTTGTTGGTGCTGCAGTTGTTGTGGGGGCAGTAGATTTAGTAGTTGAAGCCATGGTTGTGGTTGTTGGTGGAGTAGTTGTAGTTGTTGGTGGTGCAGTTGTCGTCGTTATTGCTGCAGTAGTGGTTGTTGTTGCTTCAGTAGTCGTTCTTGGTGCTGCAGTTGTTGTGGGGGAAGTAGATGTAGTGGTTGAAGCCATAGTCTTGGTTGTTTGTGGAGCAGTTGTTGTTGGTGGTGAAGTTGTCGTTGTTGCTACAGTAGTTGTTGTTGCTTCAGTAGTCGTTGTTGGTGCTGCAGTTGGTGTTGGGGCAGTAGATGTAGTGGTTGAAGCCATGGTTGTGGTTGTTGGTGGAGTAGTTGTAGTTGTTGTTGCTGCAGTAGTGGTTGATTGTGCTGCAGTTGATGTTGGGTTAGTAGAGGCAGTGGTTGAAGCCATAGTTGTGGTTGTTGGTGGAGCAGTTGATGCTGCAGTGCTGGTTATTGGTGCTGTAGTAGTTGTGATGGCAGTAGATGTAGTGGTTAAAGCCATGGTTGTGGTTGTTGGTGGAGCACTTGTTGTTGGTGGTGAAGTTGTTGTTGTTGCTACAGTAGTTTTTGTTGTTGCTTCAGTAGTCGTTGTTGGTGCTGCAGTTGTTGTGGGGGCAGTAGATTTAGTGGTTGAAGCCATGGTTGTGGTTGTTGATGGAGTAGTTGTAGTTGTTGGTGGTGCAGTTGTAGTCGTTATTGCTGCAGTAGTGGTTTTTGTTGCTTCAGTAGTCGTTGTTGGTTCTGTAGTTGTTGTGGGGGAAGTAGATGTAGTGGTTGAAGCCATAGTCGTGGTTGTTGGTGGAGCAGTTGTGGTTGCTGTTGCTTCAGTAGTGGTCGTTGGTGCTGCAGTTGTTGTTGGGGCAGTAGATGTAGTGGTTGAAGCCATGGTTGTGGTTGTTGGTGGAGCAGTTGTAGTTGTTGTTGCGGCAGTAGTGGTTGTTGGTGCTGCAGTTGTGGGGGCAGCAGATGTAGTGGTTGAAGCCATGGTTGTGGTTGTTGTTGGAGCAGTTGTAGTTGTTGTTGCTGCAGTAGTGGTTGTTGGTGCTGCAGTTGTTATTGGGGCAGCAGATGTAGTGGTTGAAACCATAGTTGTGGTTGTTGGTGGAGCAGTTGTGGTTGCTGTTGCTTCAGTAGTGGTCGTTGGTGCTGTAGTTGTTGTGGGGACATTAGATGTAGTGGTTGAAGCCATTGTTGTGGTTGTTGTTGGAGCAGTTGTAGTCGTTGCTGCATTAGTGGTTGTTGGTGCTGCAGTTGTTGTTGGGGCAGTAGATGTAGTGGTTGAAACCATAGTTGTGGTTGTTGGTGGAGCAGTTGTGGTTGCTGTTGCTTCAGTAGTGGTCGTTGGTGCTGTAGTTGTTGTGGGGACAGTAGATGTAGTGGTTGAAGCCATTGTTGTGGTTGTTGTTGGAGCAGTTGTAGTTGTTGCTGCATTAGTGGTTGTTGGTGCTGCAGTTGTTGTTGGGGCAGTAGATGCAGTGGTTGAAGCCATGGTTGTGGTTGTTTGTGGAGCAGTTGTAGTTGTTGTTGCTGCAGTAGTGGTTGTTTGTGCTGCAGTTGTTGTTGGGACAGTAGATGCAGTGGTTGAAGCCATAAATGTGGTTGTTGGTGGAGCAGTTGTAGTTGTTGTTGCTGCAGTTGTTGTTGGGGCAGCAGATGTAGTGGTTGAAGCCATGGTTGTGGTTGTTGGTGGAGCAGCTGTGGTTGCTGTTGCTTCAGTAGTGGTTGTTGGTGTTGTAGTTGTTGTGGGGACAGTAGATGTAGTGGTTGAAGCCATGGTTGTGGTTGTTGGTGGAGCAGTTGTAGTTGTTGTTGCTGCAGTAGTGGTTGTTTGTGCTGCAGTTGATGTTGGGGCAGTAGAGGTAGTGGTTGAAGCCATAGTTGTGGTTGTTGGTGGAGCAGTTGTTGCTGCAGTGCTGGTTATTGGTGCTTTAGTTGTTGTGGGGGCAGTAGATGTAGTGGTTGAAGCCATGGTTGTGGTTGTTGGTGGAGCAGTTGTTGGTGGTGAAGTTGTCGTTGTTGCTACAGTAGTTGTTGTTGTTGCTTCAGTAGTCGCTGTTGGTGCTGCAGTTGTTGTGGGGGCAGTAGATGTAGTGGTTGAAGCCATGGTTGTGGTTGTTGGTGGAGTAGTTGTAGTTGTTGGTGGTGCAGTTGTGGTCGTTGTTGCTGCAGTAGTGGTTGTTGTTGCTTTAGTAGTCGTTGTTGGTGCTGCAGTTGTTGTGGGGGCAGTAGATGTAGTGGTTGAAGCCATGGTTGTGGTTGTTGTTGGAGCAGATGTAGTTGTTGTTGCTGCAGTAGTGGTTGTTTGTGCTGCAGTTGTTGTTGGGGCAGTAGATGTAGTGGTTGAAGCCATGGTTGTGGTTGTTGGTGGAGCAGTTGTGGTTGCTGTTGCTTCAGTAGTGGTTGTTGGTGCTGTAGTTGTTGTGGGGACAGTAGATGTAGTGGTTGAAGCCATGGTTGTGGTTGTTGGTGGAGCAGTTGTAGTTGTTGTTGCTGCAGTAGTGGTTGTTTGTGCTGCAGTTGATTCTGGGGCAGTAGAGGTAGTGGTTGAAGCCATAGTTGTGGTTGTTGGTGGAGCAGTTTTTGCTGCAGTGCTGGTTATTGGTGCTGTAGTTGTTGTGGGGGCAGTAGATGTAGTGGTTGAAGCCATGGTTGTGGTTGTTGGTGGAGCAGTTGTTGTTGGTGGTGAAGTTGTCGTTGTTGCTACAGTAGTTGTTGTTGTTGCTTTAGTAGTCGCTGTTGGTGCTGCAGTTGTTGTGGGGGCAGTAGATTTAGTGGTTGAAGCCATGGTTGTGGTTGTTGGTGGTGTAGTTGTAGTTGTTGGTGGTGCAGTTGTGGTCGTTGTTGTTTCAGTAGTGGTTGTTGTTGCTTCAGTAGTCGTTGTTGGTGCTGCAGTTGTTGTGAGGGCAGTAGATGTAGTGGTTGAAGCCATAGTTGTGGTTGTTGGTGGAGCAGTTGTGGTTGCTGTTGCTTCAGTAGTGGTTGTTGGTGCTGCAGTTGTTTTTGGGGCAGTAGATGCAGTGGTTGAAGCCATGGTTGTGGTTGTTGGTGGAGCAGTGTTAGATGTTGTTGCTGCAGTTGTGGTTGTATGTGCTGTAGTTGTTGTGGGGACAGTAGATGTAGTGGTTGAAGACACGGTTGTGGTAGTTGGTGGAGTAGTTGTAGTTGTTGGTGGTGGAGTTGTTGTTGGGGAAGTAGATGCAGTGGTTGAAGCCATGGTTGTGGTTGTTGGTGGAGTAGTTGTAGTTGTTGTTGCTGCAGTAGTGGTTGTTGGTGCTGCAGTTGTTGTTGGGGAAGTAGATGCAGTGGTTGAAGCCATGGTTGTGGTTGTTGGTGGAGTAGTTGTAGTTGTTGGTGGTGCAGTTGTGGTCGTTGTCGCTGCAGAAGTGGTTGTTGTTGCTTCAGTAGTCGTTGGTGCTGCAGTTGTTGTGGGGGCAGTAGATGTAGTGGTTGAAGCCATAGTTGTGGTAGTTGGTGGAGCAGTTGTAGTTGTTGTTGCTGCAGTAGTGGTTGTTGGTGCTGCAGTTGTTGTGGGGGCAGTAGATGTAGTGGTTGAAACCATAGTTGTGGTTGTTGGTGGAGCAGTTGTGGTTGCTGTTGCTTCAGTAGTGGTCGTTGGTCCTGTAGTTGTTGTGGGGACAGTAGATGTAGTGGTTGAAGCCATGGTTGTGGTTGTTGTTGGAGCAGTTGTAGTTGTTGTTGCTGCAGTAGTGGTTGTTGGTGCTGCAGTTGTTGTTGGGGCAGTAGATGCAGTGGTTGAAGCCATGGTTGTGGTTGTTGGTGGAGCAGTTGTAGTTGTTGTTGCTGCAGTAGTGGTTGTTGTTGCTGCAGTAGTGGTTGTTTGTGCTGCCGTTGTTGGGGCAGTAGATGCAGTGGTGGAAGCTATAGTTGTGGTTGTTGGTGGAGCAGTTGTTGTTGTTGTTGCTGCAATAGTGGTTGTTTGTGCTGCCGTTGTTGGGGCAGTAGATGCAGTGGTTGAAGACATGGTTGTGGTTGTTAGTGGAGTAGTCGTAGTTGTTGGTGGTGCAGTTGTGGTCGTTGTTGCTGCAATAGTGGTTTTTTGACTAGGTGGACCATTTACATTATTACATAAATTACCTTCACAACAGCTTGGTCCACTTGTGATTGAACCTACAGCTTCCAGGAATGGTAATTTTTTCAGGTCCTTAGCAGCTTTACATATATTTGGAGACACACAGCCCAGCCTTGGAAAGTTTCCACTGCCTTGATTAACTATGGATTAAAGAAAAAAAATTGCATAAAATATTTCTCTGGTCCCAGCATACTTTATTTTTACTATTTTTAAACAATAAAGTAAAATTTTTCCAATATACAGAATTTAAAGGGCAATACAAATACATTAAATTTATTTTTATTTATTTATTTATTTATGTGCTCTCTATAAATCTTAATTAAAACCCCACAATAAACTGATTATTTCAATTATCATTTAAATTATTTTTTCAAAGATATCCTTTCAGAATGGCTCTACTACTCTACTATCGTTCATATTTTTCCAGCAATGAATTTAAATTTATTATGTCCAATTATTTAAATGTATAGTTCTTCAGGTAAAACAAAGACAAAAATGACTGGACAATATTAAAATATGATTTATCACATGCTTAATTGGGAAAACTTACAAGTTGCTGAAAAGCAGTTGGTCTCCAATTCGGAACATTTTACTGTTGAGTCCTGTTTTGAAGTTTCCTGATCCACAATAAAACAGCCGCGATTTTTTTCTATGTTTTGTGCAGGGGGCGCTAAAAGAATAAATAGATTTTTTAGTAGCAGAACGAAACAATACATTACAAACATGAATCTCTGATTACACCAGACTTACGTTTCAAAGTTTTTGAGTTGCACATGTCATTGTCACAACACTCAGCAGATGCAATTACACGTTCGGACCCCATGTTTGCTGAATAAGTCTGAATGCCTGATTCTTGACACAGAGACAATGCAACACAGTCCTTGTAGATTTGGGTTGTAGTTTGTCCACCTGTGGTAGCTGCAAAGTACAAGCATATTTGTTAGTGCACATGAACTAGATTTTGTCACAAAGGGAAACTTGTCAAACAGAAAAACATACCACTGATAACACTGATAAAAGCTGTTATACACATCTCCCCTGGGTCACATGTCTTGGTTGGTGGACTCATACAATCATCACCTCTGCAGTTGAAGCATTGCAGGGCTATAGCTGAAATCAAAAGAAAACATTTACATTCAAGAATACATATTTGAAAATTTTCTGAGGTTCACTATTAAAAGTTTATATAATAATAGTAATTTAGCTGTTCTAACATGAGCTATAGACACCCTTCCCAGTATCAGCTACTCCTCCTCTCCTAGTAATTATAATACTAAAATAATTGAACTTTTTTGATCTCACAATGGAGAAATTCACTTCTGCATCTTAACCCATCCCCTTGGGGAGCAGTGGGCTGCCACTGTGTGGCACCTTGGGAGCAATTGCGGGTTAAGGGTCTTGCTCAGGGACCCAGAACAGCAGCTTGTGGGAGTTGAATTCAGAACCTCTGGGACCGAAGCTCTGTGCTCTAACCACTAGGCCACCACTCCCGCTTCCTCTGCATTTAATCCATCCCCGTTGGGGAGCAGTGGGCTGCCATGTGTGGCACCCGGGGAGCAGTCGGGCGTTGAGTTTCTTGCTCAGGGACCCAGAGTGCAGGAAGTTGGGATCGAACCGGGTACTTGCATCCTTCTCAGAGAGCAAGGGCACTGGTCTAACCACTCGGCCAGCACTCCCCATCAGCTCCTCATGAACTGATTTCACATTATAACAATGGTCTCCGTACTCTGCTGGATTAATTTGCTCCTTTAAAACTTAAACTGTCTAATTTACCCATTTCACTCCTTCGTTGTCTTCTCCGCTACTTGAACTCAAAGCTAAAGGATATCTACTCAAGTGGCTCATTAGGAAAACCGGACTTGCTGTTCACAAACAACTGTATCACTTGCGGAGAGACTGTCTGTTCTTCTGTCATTATACCAGTGCCTCCTTTCTGGCCACAAGGTCCGAAGTCATTTTTTGCGCGCGACTTTGCACCTGACTCTCAGAGGTACTAAAGACCAAAACTGCGTCAATTCTGTTTCAGCTTTTGAAAGTCGTTTTACGGGTATTACGTATTTACATTTGCGTATCCCTTCTCATAAATTAACGTGATTTAGTAATTTGGTCATTATGCTCATTTTAGAAACGCAAATTGCTTTGCTACTGGTTTGACAAATTAATCACTTCTGTTTTAATACGTACAAGCCTTTTGAAAATCAGGCCCTAAGTGTGTAAAAGGGGTGGGGTAAAAAAAGTGTACTTTTTCTCATTCCTTCTTCAAACTTGTACCTGATTGAATTTGAATTTTATATATATATATATATATATATATATATATATATATATATATATATATATATATATATATATATATATATATATATAATCTTTTTTTAATTTTGCAACAACCTACGTTTTGTATCTTATACAAATGGGAATGTATTCTATATGTTTATATTTATTTTCATTTTTGTCTGTTTGAAAGGTCGAATCGTGCCATTTTTCTATGAGAAAATAGTCAAGACCAACTACTAATTGACCCATTACACCTTCTGCAGTTTCTCTCCTCTTGCTGTACTCCACGCCTCAACTGCTATTAACATTCTAACTTCCTTCTGCTGTAACATCAATTTCTGCCGTTATGCTGACAATACCCAACTCTACCTTCCCACCCTGTTTCTTTTCTGACCATTTACATGAAATCAACGCCTAGTTTCCATCTAACTTTTTCAAACTCGACAGTGATAAAAAACAAACAGAAAATCTCCTCATTAGGACTAAATCCATCCTCCCAAATCCTGCCAATTTCACCCTCACTTTCGACATCTCATAGGTTACCCAACGCACTCAGGTTAAGAGTCATCTTAAATGGCACTTCATCTTTTCAAACCCAGATCAACAACATCACTCTGTCCACTTGTACTTCCACTTATTTAATATGAGCCATCTCTATCCATCCCTCACTCCTGCCACCACCGCAATCCTGGTCCGCGGTCTTGAATTTACACATTGCCTGTTCTTAGCTTAAAACCTATCTGTTCAATCAAGCATTTTCTCTCTGATTGGTCACCATGGTCCTATTATTTCTCTCAAATTTTCTATTTTTGTTTTCTGTTTGTTATTTTTTGCTTTTTTGTGTAATGTGACCTTGAGTTTCCTGTAAGGCGCCTTTTTAAATAAAACGTGTTTTCATTATTATTATTCAAACTGAACAAAGCATTGGAACAAAGTTTTTCTTTAAGGCTTTTTTGATGAAACATTTAGGTTTTGTTTCCTTGAGAAAAAAACACCTTTTAATTCACCTTCACCAATAGAAAATGTAGTAACAAGTATTACCTTTGCTGCCAAGAGCCCAAATGACTGTGAGAAAAAGTAGAGTGTTCATCTCTATCATTTGGTGGGTTCTCTGGATCAGTTATCCTCCTGATTCTGTACTGAGATCTGAGAGCTTCACAACACCTTTTATACTGTACAGGTGAAATTCCTTTTGCTCAGCCAGTTTGGCTCCAATGGGAGGAGACTCTTCAGACAGTCTCCTTCCTCCCATTTATTAACATTATCAATTTGACAAGTCAACACACCTCAAACAGGTTTTTTTTGCATGTCACCAAGACATGCAAAAAATTGGTAAGTGACTGTAACCAATAAATGAAAAACACTGAGCAATCTTTAAACTGATTTAAACTGATTTAGATGTTGAATCCTGCGTAATATTGTTGGGAATCTTGTCCATGTATATTCGGTTAAGCAAATAATATATAAGCATAACGATTGTATACTATTGTTTTAAAAATTAAGGTTTTGGTGGAGAAAAAATCTTGTTTTTTTATTTATTGTATCAGATATTTTGTTGTATGTGATTCTTGTTTCTGTTAGTCTGGAATGTTCAGTGTTATTAATCACCCAAAAATATCTGCAGCATCAGGCGTGGCAGCTATTTCAAACACATTCAGGAGCATATTAAGAACAGAACAACAATAAGTTGGATTTGAATTTAGGTTAGTTGGGCTGGGTTATAAAGCTTTAAGAAAATGTGCTATTTGAAGAGGTGGTGAAGAGAATCCATAAATGAAAGTCCTCCCCACTAAAAGAAAATATAAAAACTGCATTTCACCTGTATAATTAAGGGAAAATGGCTTTATAAATTAGATGTGAAGTATCTTTACAGAAAAAGTGCAATCTTCTCAAAACTTATATTAAATGTTAAACCTTAATATTATAGAGTTAGCAAAAGCAAAGGAAAATCTACCTGCAACATAATGAAAGACTGAACATTTTCTCCTCAGATTAAGGTGTGGGGTTTAATTGGACTGGACTTATATAGCATTTTTCCAGTCACACTCACCACTCAAAGCGCTGTACATTAGAGCCACATTCACCCAATGGCACTCCCTACATCTATACACTGATAAAGCGCATGGTAGGCAACTTGTGGTGAAGTGCCTTGCCCAGGGGCACATCAAAATGTGACAAGGGGAAGCTGGAATCAAACCCACAACCTTCCAATTGCAAGACAACTACTCAACCAATCAAGCCACAGTCGCCCACAGACCCCCTTTGTTCCGATTTTTAGCTGTTGGAGAGATGGCTTCACATTCAGATTCAGCTTTACTGGCCAGGGTTGTGTGCACTATTTAGGAATTTGATTTTGGTTTCACATGTTCAGAGCGTACCAACATTAAAGCCATTAAAGTGTAAGTTTTTCACACTGATGCATGATCTAGTGAAAAGCATAAAAATTGGTTTCATCATTGCTCTGTAGAAGAAATATGTTTTCTGATTTTAGACATGCTGTTTAAATGACCCTCGGGGATTACCCGAGGGTCATTTAAACTGGTTAAACTTTTCATTTAAACTGGGTCTACCCAGTGTTTTGTCCCACTGAGCTATACAGCGACCCAGAAGCTCAGCTCAGTTCAGTCTCCTTCCACCACATGCAGTGTCGGTGACAATCCCTTAATGCTCGGGTACTCTACTAATTAAAAGGATTGAAGTAACATGCATCTTAACAATAAGAATGGTAAGCTGAAAACAACACTGCTTTTTACAATGTTTTTATGTGGAGCAGTGGCTCTTACTGCTGCAGTCTGTAATGTATTGCGAGCCTCGCAATGTATTGCGAGCCTGGAAGAAACATAAAACATGAATTAATTTTTTTTTAGGTTTTTATGGCACCAGTGGCATCTTTTTGTACAGTAGGCTGACAGGAAAGGGGCTACAAGAGAGGGGGAGAGACATGCAGCAAAGTATGACAGGTCGGAGTCAAACCTGCATCAGCCACATCAAGGACTAAGGCCTCCATACATGTGTCGTGCATGCTAACCACTGCGCCACCATAGCACGCCCCTGTGGATGAATATCTTGCTGCAAATACTACCGTACTTACTATTATTGAAACCTTAAAAAATGTATGAAATCACATCTGCTTAAATCATGTTTCATCATGTTTTTAGAGACCATAGGAACTTCTCCTTAAATAATTTCCAATAAACCGTGCTTGTTCAGTCTTTGTCTTATTTTACTATCATGAACTTTAAGATTTAACAGGGAACATTGACAAAAGCCTTGGTATTCAATTATGAACCTCTGAACAATCCAAATTGTCTTGGCATTGCTCATGATTCTTTTTAGACTAATGGGCAGGGCAGCAGTAATGGTTGGTTTCTTTTGTCTTCAGACAGACACACCTGAAAGCTCAATTTAAACTGAATACATTTCAGTGCAATTATACTCTGTTCAGGTCACTGCAACAGAAAGCAACACATCCATATTACATTCCAACCAGTAACCACCTATTATAATCACTCCCAACTGTGACCAGGTAAGGTTATGTTAAAATCCTCCATAGGACAAGTACACTTTTTTATATTTGACGATACAAAACTGTATATTATGTTTTGTCTAAGATAGTTAACAAACATTTAAGTTTAAGTTTTTCTTAAACTAAATAAATATAGTCTAGAAAATTTTGTGAATTATCCTTCTGATTACAAATACCTGGATAAATCCCACACATTGTCTCGAGAAATGACCTAAATGGTAGATCGAGTACAGCACAGTTTCCTTTTTTGTAAATATGATCATCACCATTTTCTTTACACTTTAAATTTTGTGCTACTTTTGGAAACTTTTGGCTTATCACTTAAACTCTGAACAGAATACATTTACATTTGTGAAAATGTGAGAAAGTTCAAGAGGAATAAATACTTTTCCAGGCACTGTAAAAAAGATATGTTGTGCATTATTTCTTCCTCTAGACCAGCGGCCCTCAAACTGTGGTTCCCAGATTCTCGGGGATCCATGAAATGCATGTCAGGCCTGAAGAGGCACTGCTGGGGATGTGTCGGAGTTGAGCTAAATAACACAAATATTTAACTCTGTTCACTTCATCAAGTAAGGCAAAAGCCAAATCAGCAAAAATTAGGAAGTATGACGACAGTTACATTGAGTTAGGCTTTATTGAGAATGAGGATGGAATAATGTGCTATTTGTCGTCAAGTGCTAGCAAACGAAGCAATGAAGCCAGCCAAGATAAAGCAGCATCTCATCACAAAGCCCTTGGCGTTCAAAGATAAAACCAAAGAATTTTTCCAGTGGAAGGGGAAGCTTTACATGCAACAAAGAAAACAATTAGTGATTCAAAGACATGGACCCAGATGTTCACTCTATGCTAAATACACATATCACTGCAGTTAACCTTGGGAAATCCAGAGCTTTGCAATCACGGCTGTTTGGTCAAAGGTAGTGACAAAAATCACTACCTTTATGATAAAAATGACCTTTGGGGAAGAAGATTACAAGATGGAATAACAGACATGTCCAAAACTGAGTTTTTAAACAATGAGAACCTGTCTGTTGTTATTGTGAGGGATGTTGAGACTTCACTTAACATCACTGTGTCAGCAATTCAGCTCATATTTCTCTGATGTGAACACTGATGCCTCGGACTGGGTGCTTGATCCATGTTCACCTGTTGCAACAGGAATTGGCTTAACAGGTAAAACAGAAGAACAGCTCTTGGAGTTATCTTGATGACTGGCTCGACTGTGTGTAATAAAGCCTAAAGCAGATATTAATAAGAAAGTTTCAGTTTTTCTGCCAATAGCTTGAATAAGATGTATTGTGTTTAAATTGAACCAATTACAGCAGTCTTTAAACTGACAAATAGACCAAATAGAGTTCACTGGAATTCCGTTCAGTCTTCTCACAGTTCATTTTTTTGCAAGCTTTAAAAATTGATGTTTGAAGAAAACATCCTTTGAAAATATAACTTAAATAAATTTCTTCTGTATTTAAAGTGTTCAAATCTTTAATTTTATTTATATAGCATATTAGGTAGTGATTGTGTGATACAGGTTTTTGAGCAGCAAATCTCTAATATTAGTTGTGTATATATACACAGTGGGTAGTGCTGTTGCCTTGCAGCAAGAAGGTCCTGGGTTCGAGTACACCCCTGGGTCTTTTTGCATGGAGTTTGCATGTTCCCCCTGTGCATGCGTGGGTTCTCTCCGGGTACTCCGGCTTCCTCCCACAGTCCAAAAACATGACTGTTAGGTTAATTGGCTTCTCCAAATTGTCCTTAGGTGTGAGTGTGTGCGTGAAAGGTTGTTTGTCCTGTTTGTCTCTCTGTGTTGCCCTGCGACAGACTGGCGACCTGTCCAGGGTGTACCCTGCCTCTCGCCCAGTGAACACTGGAGATAGGCACCAGCAACCCCTGCGACCCCATGAGGGATTAAGCGGTTTAGAAAATGGATAATTCCCATTCCCAATGTATTTAACAGTACAAAAAACTGTTTGAAAAATACTATCAGCATGAGGAATCAAAAGGCCTCTTTGGTATAAATGTTAAGCTGATAAGGGGTCATTGGCCAAGAAAAGTTTGAGAACTCCTACTCTAGACCTTTGCTTATCATTAAATGTGTTGTTATTTTGTGTATGATGAAAACACTGACTGTCTCATTGGAGTTCAAGCCTTACCACACCACCCAGCCTCCTCTTTAGGAGGATGTTCCACCCTAGTTTCTTAAAACTCGGTTTGTGTCTTTGGGGACAAATTATTGCTACTGGTTGCTAAATTTGTCAGTTCTGTTTAATGCCAGTAAGTAAGAGGTTGGATAGTCCTTTTAGCCAAGGTCGGTGATGATGTTGAGATCCCGACTCTTGCCTAAAGGATTGAGGTTACTTTTTTAATTTGGTCCTATTTTGTTTTACAGGCAATTCTTGTTCCTCTGTCGTGAGGTGTGGCAGCTGACTCCACCAGCTCCAGGTTCAGAGTTACAATCAAAGCTAATGGATGCAATTAAGTAAAGGTTATGCATTTGAAGCTGTAAACCACTGGAGGGATGTTCTGTTCTTTGATATGTGATGACTCAATCTTTCACCATGTCAGTGAAATGAAAACAAATCTGCATATAAACCTGTGAGCAAGATAAAATAGCTTCACTCTTAAAGTAAAAACTTACAATGAACATTGCAGTACAGCCATAGCAAGAAGAAGGTAAAATCTCAGTTTGTGGTGATGTGCTGCTGGGTTTGGTTTTCTCCAGTCATGGTATTCATTTTGTTCAGAAATCTGTACTTTGGTCTCGTTTGTTCAAGGGACATCATTCCAGAAGTCCTTTCTACAGCCAAATTCAGATATTAAATGTACTGTTTATAAAGACCCAGCCATGTTTTTCTTACTTTGAAACCAGACTAAACTTTCCCTGTTTAGGTCAACTAGGATTACCAAAACTATTTTCATTTGCTAAATACTGCAACCGCCAGATTTGTTTCACCTGATTTGTGCCCTGCAGACCCTACCTTCTAGCAAAAAGGAAATGGAAAGTAAAAGTTGGGGAACTGGTAATATTTTATTGAAGGTAACTGTAGCGGCTAAAATCCTCTATTTTAAGCTACTGGTTGTTGTTTCTGAAAGGCGTTGGTCTTACGTGCGCTCAATTAAAATTTGTAATCCGATCTTCAGTTTGACTTATAGTCATATACTTTGTGATGTGCAACAATTTGCAGAAAACCCATATTTAACAACTGTCATAGTATTATCCATGCTTCCAAGCTTTCCCCTTTTCCTCCAATTGTATTAATGGCCATCTGACCACAAAACATATTAAGGTTTTTGTTCACTTGTGGTTTTTCATTATTTTAACCTGGGTTTTTATGCTGTTTATGGAGTAATGGCCTCTTCCTTTCTGAGTGGCCTTTTACCACATGTTGGCACTGTAGTCACATAACTGTAGATAATGACACTCCGTCACCAGTTTGGAAAACAGTAGGAGAACTCAGTAGCCTAAACCTATAGCAGCATAACTATAGAGATAGCTAAGGGTAACATAAGCCACTGTAATTATAAGCTTTGTCGAAAAGGAAAGTTTTAAGATTAGCCTTAAAAGTAGTCAGGGTGTCTGCCTCATGGACCAAAACTGGGAGTTGGTTCCACAGGAGAGGAGCCTGGTAGCTAAAGGATCTGCTTCCCATTCTACTTTTAGAGACTCTAGGAACCACCAGCAGACCTGCAGTCTGAGAGAGAAGTGCTCTGTTAGGAACATACGGGGTAATCAGAGCTCTGATATACGATGGAGCTTGATTATCAAGGGCTTTATACATGAGAAGGAGAATTTTGAATTCTGTTCTTGATTTAACAGGAAGCCAATGAAGGGAAGCTCAAATTGGAGAAATATGATCCCTCTTGTTGATTTTCATCAGAACTCTTGCTGCAGCATTTTGGATCAGCTGAAGACTTTGAACTGCATTTTGTGGACTTCCTGATAGTAAAGAATTACAATAGTTCACCCTTGAAGTAACAAATGCATGGACAGAATATTTCTAATTTTGTCAATATTCCGGAGGTGAAAAAATGAAACTCTGGAAACCTGTTTAAAATGGGATCTAAATGAAATGTCTTGGTCAAAAATAACAACAAGATTTTTTACTTTATTACCAGAGGCCAAGTCAATGCCATCCAGATTAAGTGATTGATTAGGAAGTTTATTTTTTGAGGACTCTTGTCCAAAGATTACAACTTTTGTCTTGTCAGAATTTAAATGCAGGAAATTTAAGGTCATCCAGCTTTAATGTCATCAAGACATGCCTGTAGTCGAAGTAATTGATTGGATTCATCAGGATTTATGGATAAATATAGCTGAGTGTCATCAGCATAACAGTGGAAATGAATCCCATGCTGTCTGATAATTTTGCCAATCGGAAGCATATATATAGTAAAGAGAATTGGTCCTAGGACTGAACCCTGTGGTACTCCACAAGTGACCCTAGAGTTTGAAGAAAATTTATTAACATGAACAAACTGGTCCCTTTCAGACAGATAAGATTTAAACCAGTCTAATGCTTTCCCCTTAATCCCTATAGTATGTTTAAGCCTTTCGAAGAGAATATTGTGATCAACTGTATCAAATGCAGCACTGAGATCTAACAGGACAAGTACAGACACAAGTCCATTATCTGAGGCCATGAGAATATCATTAGTGACCTTCACCAGAGCTGTTTCAGTGCTATGATGAGCTCTGAAGCCTTACTGAAACTCTTCAAATAGGTCAGTACTTTGTAAATATTCACATAGTTGATTAGCAACTACTTTCTCAAGAATTTTAAATAGAAAAAGAAGATTAGATATACTGTAGGTCTGTAATTAATTAAGTCATCTTGATCAAGAGAAGGTTTCTTAAGTCAAGGTTTAATAACAGCTACTTTGAAAGCCTGTGGTATATATCTATCTACTAAGGATGGATTAATCATGTCTAAAATAGGGCTATTGATCAAAGGGAATACCCCCTTAAATAACTTGGTTAGATTGGATCTAACATGCAAGTAGAAGGTTTAGATGAAGCTAAAATTTTAGGTAGCTCAGAAACCACACAGGTTCTAAACAATCCTCCAACGCTGCCTCACTTACTGAGGATGAGGTAAACATGTTTGTGAAGATGCCAATTATTTTATTTTTAATGGAATCAATTTTATTTATGAAGAATCCCATAAAGTTATTACTGCTAAAAGCTAAGGCATTGGATGGATCAACAGAGTTATGACTCTGGGTAAGTTTGGCAATTGTACTGAAGAGAAATCTAGGGTTGAGATGCAAAGCTTAGAATATGGGTTACACCCACAAAAACCTACCAAATGTTCTCTGCAAGAGGCATAACGGTGGTGGAAGCAGTTTGATGGTATGGGAAAGCATCTCCCCCATTAGAAAAACAGGACGGCCAAACTGCTCTACAGCACCACCTAGAGTTGGGCCAAACCGTAAGTCATCATCATTACATACAAAATCAATAGTGGAATAAGCCGTATATCTTTGGCAAATAGTGCGTAAGAAATGTTTTATGCTAAATTTGACTGTTGATTTGACAAATGCATTTTCCAGACAAAGTTAGCTGACCTTTAAGTGAAATGAATAGCCTTGATGGTACAGCAGCATCTTGAAATGGCTGTAAACATCAGTAAACTAGCCTCTCTGTACAGACTCTGGTATCTTGTTAGCCCTGAAAGCTCCTCCACTTTATTAGACTTAAGCAGCTAAGCGCAGCATCTGTAATCAGATGGGTTTTTTGCCACCAAGAATGGCTTTTTGGAGGCCTAAACATGCATAGAAATTCACCAAACTTTACCAAAAGTTGTCCCTCAACTGAAATCACATTTTAATGTAATTGAAAAAGAGCGCGGCCAAACTGCTCTACAGCACCACCTAGAGTGAGTTGGGCCAAACCGTAAGTCATAAAAATTTGACATTTGGCATATACATAGGTAGAATGTAAAACCAACAGGAAGTCGGCACTGATCGATCCCTCTCAGGGACCCAACGACCTTTTGTGTTCAAAGTCTGACATCATCAAAGCCACGCCCCTTCAGAAGAGGAAGTCCTTTTTTTTGCCTGGAAAGTTCCTTGCCCTAATCAACTCCAAACTGTCTCATAAGACAGATAACATGTTGGTCTCAGATCCTTTGGAGCACAAAGACTAATGCCAGGACCATACGTTTAGCTCTAATCTCAACATTTTCCATCTAATTTGCACCAAATTCGAAGGTCACGAGAGATATGTGGTGAAAGATTTGGTGGATGTTGCCTAATACCTCCACAGTGACACCTAGCATCACTAAAAGAATCAGCCCCAAACCATGCTTTGACTGAGGATTATAAAATTTGGTACACATATGTAACTTCTCATGACCTACAAAAAAGTATTTTGGAGCGATGGTCAAACCAAATAGAAAGTCAGCCATTTTGGATCAAAGCCACCTTTTTGTCTCTTTTACTCATGTCAGAGCTTTAGATTTAGAGACTTAAAAATCCCCAGTATAGTCCTAAGGCGTTGGAATCGAAGGTTATCAAAATCTATTTGATGCATTAAAGCATGTGGGTGTGGCCAAGCCTCAAAATCTGACTTCTCGCCATAAAACTTCCACACTGAAGCTCCCAGCTGCATGACACTTTTTTTCTGTGAGTCATTTTACAGAAGTACAGACTGCAGTCATTTGTACATTGGATGACATGTCCTTATCCCTACCCACTAAGAACAGTAAGTTACATATTTCACTGGTGAGTGTCCTGATTTTACACTCTGCCTCAAGTTTCAAGCAGAGTGTGAACCCACAGAGCAAGTTGATATTGTATCCTACTCTGAGCTTTAACTGTAAGCTCGACAGTACGGGCGTGGTGGAAGGGCAAATTTCTAAAGCATATGTTTACGTTTTTAGCATATGTTTGCATATGTTTGGCTCTAAATCACACATGAATAATTGAATTTTTTCAAACTGGATTTGAATGATCTCTGTCATCCTACAAACAGCTCACTTGGATAAGATATGAATTTGGATTAATGGTGCTCCATAGAATATTTAGACAGCTATAGCTCCCTGATACATCATCGGATCTGCACCAAGGTTGTGTGGTTCATCGTCGATGACTGTTTTACATGTTGGTGTGGTGAAATGATTACTTGTATTTATCCATGCCCACTTAGAACACAGTTAGATGTTTCAATGATGGATTTCAGAATTTTACATTTTGGCCAGAAGCCTCACCTGTGGCAGAGAAGCATAGAGGTGCTGATGCTGATCTCCTGTGATCGCAATGCAAGTTGAGCAGCTATTCTCCCTGCCCATCTCTCACGACTCTTCTTCCTGTATGGATCTGTATTGAGAGCCAGGACAGTGATGTAAACTAGCAAATCAGTATCTTGTTGTGAACATTATAGAACGTACAGTAATAGAAACCCTATAAAATAGACACAAACTGGTCTGCAAAAGATTTCTAAACTTTCTAAACAGGAATGCTAATGCGATTATCAAAACGTTAGCTCTGCAACTATCTTTTGTTATAGTAGCCTGACTGTACCCACCACTGTTTAAAAGTGTACATCTGACATCTAGAGAAGTTTGTACTACTTCAGCAAGTAGATATGAGCAATCTCGATTTAATTTGCTTTGCTTTTAAGCAATATGAATGGCACATTATGGTTTGTTTTGTGACCTTAAGCCTCCCTAACCTTTGACAAGAAAGCATGACAGTCTGGCTTTAAAACGATTTACAGCTGCTCCACATAATCTAATCACAGGTTGATAAGAAACAGGAAGTTACCAAGAAAGGGCAGATGCAAAATTGTATCCTACAGTTGCTCGCCAAATTTCAAATTAACAGGTCAATCATCTATGACCCATCAAAACATAGTTGATTGTTGTAATTTATTACACGAAACATGTCTTGTGGTACACTTAATTGAAAGTAGTGACATTGCAAATACAGTACATCAATCTAGAATTCAACAGGAAGCTCCACTGCTGTTTAAGTTTTTATTTTATTTGTAGGATAAGCCTCTTCTCAAACACATTTAGATTATTCACATGTCACAGTTATGGTTCCAGCACCAGTTGGCAGAGGAATCTGGTGGCATCACTTGTCCAAGTCATCTTAAGGCAGCACACAGAAAATGGAAATAAGTTCTCTCAAAATCTAATTAAATTCAGTCAATGCAGTCCAGCTCAGGCCTTGCGTACATTGTCCTCTAGGGCGCCCAGAAAGAAGAAGTAACCCTGCTTCAGTGGACTTAAGAAGGGAAAAGCCTGCTATGCGAGTTGGGAAAGTGATGTATCTGATGTATGCAAAAAATATATTTTTATTGTATTTTTCTACCTGGATGCATCAGGACTATCTGATATATGGTTTCTGTAACCAGCCAGCATCATAAAAAAGACTCAGACATTTTAAGCATTTGTCAAGTCAACAACAGGGTATCATCACTCTTGTCCATCATTATTGTTTTGAAAAGAATGCTATGGGGAGACATCTGACACAGATTCTATCCGTAACAGACGTCAAAGTCACATCAGAACTATTGTCTTACCACAGGTTTAACATTTGAAACTCAGATCTTGGAATTTAGCCACACCCAACCAATAAATGGAACATTTGTGAACTAATGTTCTCAGAAACTAGGCTAATTGCTACTTGCGGCACAAGCTAATAACGATGTTATTTTTAGAAAGGACAACATTATGCCTAGAGTTGCTAAGGGAAAACTGACGCAAACCAATTGGTGAGAGATTTAACTAATGGATCAAGTATTTGCCCAATGAATACCAGCAATCATTGGCCCAAAATGGGTCTCAGTCAACATCCACTGCTGACATTGCCACCTAAAATGTCTGTCAACACAGAGACCTCCTGTGTTATAGTTACAGCCATTTTGAATCTCTTAACATCATTGGGTTTAGCTTCAGCAATGAGCTCCAGGTGGCAGTGCGCCACCTCGCCCTCAAATGTGAAAATAAGTTCCTTGTTTCAGAGGACGGAAGCTGAAAAAGTGCTGCTCAGAGGCTGGCTCTCAAGTCACGGCTATTAGAGGACACCAGCAGCGATGACGAAGAGGAGTTGGAGGAGAACGGTGAAGATAAATGACAGAGAGGAGTTGAATTTTATGTTAAAAAATAACTCATTAGACCTTTTAATACTCCTTTAACAAATAAAATCCTATCTTGTTTTTGCTTTAAAAAAAAAATTAAAAGATCCATATTTTCTTAGTTCTTGGTCAAACAACTTTTGCAAGACCTATAATAGGCTTGGTTGCTATATTAAATATGAAGCACAGGTTTTAGTCTGTGATTTGTGCAATATTTCATCTGATTATTGTTTCATGTAACTGTAAATGCACTGATTTAGACTCAGTTCATTGATCAATAGTCACAATAT
The DNA here is from genome assembly GCF_011125445.2 of Fundulus heteroclitus. Classification (NCBI taxonomy): domain Eukaryota; kingdom Metazoa; phylum Chordata; class Actinopteri; order Cyprinodontiformes; family Fundulidae; genus Fundulus; species Fundulus heteroclitus. The sequence goes on along the minus strand of NC_046371.1, from coordinate 8,950,221 downwards.
TATCCCTGATAAGTGTATACCTAGGAAAATTTTTAATTGACCATTTAATAAATTTACAAGCGGCACAATTATAGCCAACCCTCAGTAAAATTAATATAACTAGAGTATCTTTCAATTCATAATCATATTTGGCACCAGATTCTCCCATAAAGCAAAAAGGGGTTACAACTAGGTCTTTCAGCAGAATATTGATCCAAAACATTAGACCAAAGCAACAGCGGAGTGGTTCTTTGGAATCAAAATCAGCTTGGAAAGTTTTATACATAACTATAAGTCAAAGATGTGGGCCTTCTGTGCAATGATGAAAGTTAATTTACTGTACAGTGAGTAAAGATGATCTGGTCCAGAACGCCAGAGATGAAATACCAGCTTAAACCCAGCAACACTTAAACTAATCATCCTTTCTTTAAAAAACAAATTTGCCTAAAATAAATAATACTCCTTTAAGAATGTACATTAAACATTTATTTCAGAACATCATTAAATTCTTTGTACTTGAGAAACAAAGACACATCTGTGCAGTCAGAACCCAGCTTTACGGCTTTCTTTCTTTCCTGTCATGTATAGGTGCTCTGGGCAGACCTCAATGAGGGATCACTCACTTGTATTAACAAACAGTGGGAATTTAATGTTGATTGATTGATTGATTGATTGATTGATTGGTTGATTGATTGATTGATTGATTGATTGATTGATTGATTGATTGATTGATTGATTGGTTGATTGATTGATTGGTTGATTGATTGAATTTTAGTGTCCGGTTGATTGGTTTTATTTTAGTGTCATGCACCATATGTGCTCATCCCACATGGGATTATAAGACACTATACATAAAAACATATAAAACAAAATGGCCACATACAAGTCACAGGCACAATTGTTCTGAACAAAGATACAGCATATGTTGTCTACTATCCCAAGCTTTTCAAATAAAAGTAGCAAATATAAAAATATACCTGTCAAGCATCCAACTGAGAATTTTATCCTCAAATAGACAAAAATTCATCTGCATTACTTCTATTTATACATTCAAATAAGGAAAATCTCCAATCAGTGTACAGGGGACAGTAAAGGACAAAATGATCTTCATCTTCCACCACATTAAAGTCACAAAAAACACAGACTCTCCCCCCTACTGGGAGACTTTTATACCTACCCATTTCCACTGACTCTGTAAGTGCAATTAAATTGCTTAATTTCCCAAAGTCCAAACTATGGACTGTGTTGCTCAGAAAAAGTTTTGTTTAATCTTTTTCCTTTCAATTATTTCTTAACCTATTCATTCCACATGTAAGTCTTGAAAGTTGTAACAGGGGAAATTACAGTTGGCAATAAAGTTATACAACTTTCAATTTGGAACAGAAGAAAAAGTTTGGAAAGTGCCTTGAGATGACATGTTTCATGAATTGGTTCTATATAAATAAAATTTTATTGAAAATTGATGAAGATCTCAGAGGTAGGATAATACTTATCAAACCCAAAAGCAGTATATTTAAAAGGTAAAAACAAAAAAAATCCTCAGACAACTGTTGGAAATTGGCAGTCATTTTAGCTGCTTCTCTCAAACCAACCTAAGTCTATGGGGGGAAAATGCTAACCACTGTATCCCTTCTAATGCAATCAGTCAGTTTTGTTGGGAATGTTCTGAATTTTAGTTAGATCGGGATGATGGATGTGTGTGTTTTTCTCAAGCTGAATTTGGAGTGCATCTGTGTTTATGGTGATACTTTTCAAAAACTAAAGTTATGAATACATAAAATAACTTTTGTTCGTTTAACTGGTGTATTTGGCTTACTTACAGAATGATTTTACTTTGAATGACTTTAAATGAACCTAAACTAAGTTTAAAATGGAGTTTAGGTGAAGGAGAACCATGTTAATCCAGTTTTAGGTACTCCTCAAGCTGATTTGTATTTATGTCAATGTGACTTGAGTATCATGTTGAGGAATCTTGTCAATCCTGACAGAGTTACACGAAAAGACTCAATTGCGTGTGACTAATATCTTAAAGCAAGTAAAGAAACATGTAATTTGAAACTCTTTGTGTTTGCTTTAATGATACCTGACTGCTTTGGAAACTACAATGGACTGTGTCAGTTAAGTGTGGGTGTGACACATTATTGGCTCAGAAAAGAGGACACCATCAAAGTAACTTATCATTAAGAAAACTGCATGGTGATCCATGGTGATCCAGAAAAATAGGTAATAGGTCATGAAAGATTGAAACTTGACACTGTCCGAGATATCTTACCCTCTGATCAAAATTTCTTAAATGATTTAAGTTGTGCGACAGAAATATTAGCAATCCACAAACGGCCGATCTATTTTAATCAAAACAGAACTGTTTTGTGCAACAATAGGTTTGGTTTTTCTATGAATAATTATCGCTAAGAGCCAAAGGAAATGATCAACAAAGTAATTTTTATCAAAATTACAAAGTCAGGTCACCACTTGATTATCAGGAAGTAATAGCCGTACTGCTCCCAGTCTCTGTCATTTATTGTTTAATGAATACCTGCCGGGTGAGGTGTTATAAAGCAATACACGAAGCCGTCAATTTGCACACCGGTGTTCTCAAAAAGCAAGTAAAGCACACATATACAGAATAAACATACAAATTATCTCATATTTACTGACAAAATACATCAACTTCCAATTAAAATACTTGAGTTAATACACTTTTTGATAGTAACGTTCAACATCAGTAAAATAAAAAAAATAAAAAATAAAACTAATAAGCTACAAAGAATAGTTTAAAGTAACAAATAAGAAAGAACAGAAACCAATAACCAATAAAGAGTTGCAGTTCAGTGTAAACTTGTATGTTTGAGAGCCACAGTTTGTTTTGTGGAACTTGAAATTAGACAACATTAGCTCTAAAAGCTAACACAAAACAACACTTGCTATGTGTACAACAAAAACAAGTTTCCAATGCACAGCAGAAAACAATTTTTAATAGAAAACGTTTCAATATTTAGTTATTTTTTTTAATTAAAAATAAATAACACTTTAGAAAAGTGATACTTAATGTTGTGTTAACTAGTCATCACAGTAACTGTAGGGAGTGATGGACCACCAAGATGGCATCTTACTACAGCTGATCGCAGCAAGAACACGAGTTGTGTTGTGTATTTAATACAGCAGACATATATTGTGCAGTTTGGTAAGATGAGAGGGAAGGAGGGAAATCACAGATACAACACGGCAAGCTCACGTTACTGGACCACCAGTGTTTAAACCTTTTCTTCATTCTCCTTTTTCCTTTCAGGGGTTGCTACAAAAAGTTGACTGTCTCCATCTAACCCTATCTTCTCCATCTTCTTCTGTCATACCATCTACCTTCATTTCCTCTTTAACAGCATCCTTAAATTTCCTCTCTGGTCTTCCTTTAGACTTCCTGCCTGGCAGTTCCAGCTTCAACATCCTTCTACCGACATACTCACAGTCCCTCCTCTTTACATGTCCGAAACATTTCATTCTGGTCTCTCTGGCTTTATCGCCAATAACATAATGAGGTGTTCCTCTAATGTAATAATTCCTGATTCTATCCATCCTTCTTATCATTAACCTCAAGCAGTTAAAGACCATAAATAAAGCAACACTATGAGCCTCATACAAAACAAAATAAAGTTAAGATAGTTGAATCCTACACTAATTTTCTCCAACCAGACAGAGCCTCTTAATGTACAACGTTCTGATGAACAGAAAATGTGGCAGCTGCATCTGGTTGAGCAGGTAGGGCGAGCTTGGACTGGTGCACGCGACAAGTGTGCAGAGCTCCGGTTATAAATGTTTTTTTTACTGGAACAAAAACAACTTCATAATTAGAGACAAACCCGTATTCAAGGGCCAAAAATGTATTACGCCAAAAATTGTATTGGGATTTTTTTTTACCAACTCTACAAATTTAATTGTGTAATATTTTTTTAAATCAAATAAGTCAGATTTTCTTTAGGAAAGGAGCATAAATCATTGTTGGTCGAGAATAGAAAATGTGTTTTGCACATTTGCCTTATTAAAAACTGGTCATTCAGTTTGCAAATTGTTTTGCTGACTGGATGACAATCTCGATAAAAAATTTTTTTTTATCTATTCTCAGCAATAAAATCAGGATTTGGGTCACTTTTTCTTCGAAAACACTTGCTGTATTTAGTTAATTTAATTAAACAAGTTAAAAGCAAATTTTATTTATTTTTAATAAATCCGGTTCCTTGCCAGTTTTACAAATCACTGTGGTTTATTTCTGTCAGACTGGCGAACTAGTAAAACCCTGTTTTGGGACCGTTTCCTCCGCCGCTACTTGCTGCGACATATTCACGTGCTCTGTGTTGTGGTTTGAGAGGGCAGCGCTTTGTGACGCCGTGCCTGGGTCCGCGATTACGATTGGTCGAGAGGAAGTAGTGACTGTAGCATCAACTAATATGATAGGCTGAAAGAAAGGAAAGAAAGAAAACTCTCTATCGAAGTTTTATCGACCCTATTTTTTCCTATCGCGCCACACGTCTATCGATCGATATATATTGTTATTGAATTATCGTCCAGCCCTAGTTGTGCCTAACATTTTCAATTGCAAGAAGATTTTGATTTGTCTGTGTGATAATTTTGCTTTCATTAAAAATAAAAATCATCCCTGGTGGTGGGCCAAATTACTCTTGAATTGCTGTTGTTGGCCACACAAAATCAGTCCAGGGGCGCAAATGGCCCCCGGGCCCCGCTTTGGACACCATTGGACTAGACCATTCCTTTAAATCAAGATTAAAAACACATTTGTTTAGAATTGCCTTTGAATGTTCAAGTTAAAATGTTTTACTGTTTTCAAATGTTCTTTTTTGTTTCTACACTATCCCTACTTGCTTTTATTCTGTTTTATTTTCCAATATTTTAATCATGTAAAGCACTTTGCATTGTCTCTGTACTGAATTGTGCTATATAAATAAATTTGCCTTGCCTTGCCTTGCCTAAACCTTTGATTTTCTTCTGGTAAAGTCATTCTTTTGGTAAATTGGATATACACTTAGACACTGTGTTGCTAAAAAGTTTAATCCCTCTTTATCTTCAGCTTTTGTGGGAGAATTATTTAACTATTAACCTTTAAAAAAATAAAATAAAAAAAGACTCGAGAAAATGGCGCTCCTTTTGTCTTGACAACGAGAATTCCTCTTTATTACACCTGGAACGTACAAACGGGTTCCAGCAGGGAATTCTAATATTCAGATACAGAGCTTGCTTCTTTAAAGCCTACTGATTTGTGTGCGTTAAACACAAGAGTCTGTGTGTCTCCATTGGTGTGTGTGTGTTACAAGCTATTGACGTCAAGTTGGCAACTGGTCTAAACTTTTGGGAAGTGTTTATCACAGAGAGTACAAAAACAGAGCGATTAATTCCACTACTTGGAATATTACAGTTAAACAATGACATCCAGATGTTTCCTCTCTTACTCCCATTGGCAAGAGCCAAGAAAAAAGGTCAAAATGACCCTAACTTCCATACTTTAAAGAAAATTCCTGATAGTTTCAGGTCATAATAATAATAATTGAACTTTATTGATCTCACAATGGAGAAATTCACTTCTGCATCTTAACCCATCCCCTTGGGGAGTGGTGGGCTGCCACTGTGTGGTGCCTGGGGAGCAATTGGGGGTTAAGGGGATTGCTCAGGGACCCAGAATGGCAGCTTGTAGGAATTGAACTCAGAATCTCTGGGACCGAAGCTCTGTGCCCTAACCACTAGGCCACCACTCCCCCAGAAGCTTTTCACAAATTTAGCCACCTTTAAAAAACTTATGCAACTTTAGGAAGGCGAATCCAGATTACTATTCTGCCACTAATGCTGACGACAAAGGGTAATTGGTCACACATAGTTTGTGCAGATTCAAGATTTAGGTTTCAGGTGTGCCTTAGCATGAAGCTGCCCAATAATTACTGCTGCAACACCCATCAGTGTGACACCGGTTGGATCATTTACAATTTGCAAACAATGTAATTGGCAAATGCAAGTATGTGTCCAAGCTTCTGCTTTTGGGTTGATTTTCTTAAAAAATTACTGTCAGTGTATTTGATACTGCAGTTGATTACCTTAATCCCTCAAGTCTAAGGGTAATCAGGCCTATTTGTGGCTTTTTCTAATCATTCAAGTCATTTGATCATCTAAAACATTTAAGTATTAAAAGAAGCAAAAAGAGAAGAATTTTATAGGAGTCAAACACTATGTAAGGTAATGTTCGCAACTTTAAATTTTCTGCATAATCAGGTGTGGCTGCTGATCCTTTAATCTCCAGATAATGAGTAAGAATGGCATCTGGGCAATTATCTAGAAGCAATCTCTCCATGTCCACAAGTGAGGTAACTTCAACATTAAACATAGAAAACAGATAACATACTACATATTGGCAATGTTTATTTAAATAAACAAAAAAGCAGAAACAGTAAGTAATTATGATTTTTTTTATTTCATTTTAATGTAATTGAGACAAACTTTAAAAACATTCAGGATGTTTTCAGAGAAACAAAGAGTAACACTAAGTTTCAGTTTCCAATTAACTTCTTGTATAACTGCTCAGATCAGCTTTATTTACAGTAGTCAGACTTGTATCAATAAATATTCAACCCTCTTGGTCTCAGTGAACTGCAGCGTTATCAATGCACAGAAGGTTCACAGCTTGGACTTTTAGTCGAAGAAAAAAAACCTTGCCAGGTTGGCTTTTGAGCCACTTGGTCCAATATTTTGAATCAATATTCTGTTCAAAGGCCCCATTGTCAGCTTTCTGATAGAGTCTGGTGCCAAATATAATTATAAATTGAAAAGTACTTCAGTTATATTTATGTTATCAAATGGTAATTGAAATGAAAAACAGAAGCTATCAAAAAAGTCTCCTTTTTAAGGGTGTACACTGCTCACTGCCAAATAATGACTACGGACTGATCAATTTAGTCTCAATCCGTCCATTTACAGCTACATGAAACATGTTATACGTATTCAGGTCTAATCTGATTTTTGTACATGTTTGGGAAAGTAAAGTGATTTAATTGCATGTACACAGCAAATAATAGCCTGTTTTTGGTCATTAACTTAACAAAATGTCTTTTTGGCTACGAAACACCAATCCCCTAATAGTTGGTGTTGTTCTCTTTGGCTGCAGTAACTTCTGTGAAATCCTCCTGGTAGGTGTCTACAAATGTCTGGTGAGATGCTTGAGGAGTTTCTTGCATGTACAGCCCATTCCAAGCCCATCCTTAGCCTGAAACCCAGAATCGGGCTTTAACTTATAGTAGCGGATGAGTTGACCATGTCCTGTAGCATAGCAGCCACATATCAATGTCAATTCAAACTCTATGTTTCACATCTAGTATATTTTAACTATCTAGATTTTTTTTAAATCTGCTGATGAGACATACAACTTCATCTTTAATGAGCCAGCGCAACGTCCAGATTTGACCAAAAGTTTGATTTAATTTGTTACCTAATTTTAGCTTTGAAGGTTTTATTTGTGTGTGTGTGTGAGTGTGTGTGTGGGGGGGGGGGGGGGGGGGGCAAAAAAATTCTTGTTTTTCTTGGCAAAACAATCTGTAAAGACAACATGGTCTGATAAAGATCTACTATAACAAACCTTCTTTTGGGCGTGGAGATCTCTGTTAAATTGAACTCCCACAAATGACAGTTGGAGGAAAGATGGAAAAATACTGTATTTTATAGCAGGGTCTTAAATTCAAGTCCTCTGGGGATGGTGTGCTGCAACTTTTAGATGGGTTCTTCCCCAAGTCTAACACACCTGGATCAAATGGGTTAATTACATCCTCAGCGTGCAGTCATCTTCTCGTAGAAGATGACTGCACGCAGTCATCTTCTCGTAGAAGGACCCACTTTTTTGATTCAGGTGTGTTTAAGCAGAGAAACATCAAATGCTGCAACACACTGGTCTCTGCTTTACACTTTTCGTTTGTTGAGACATGGAAAATAATAGTGTGGATTAATGTTATGTTAGGTTTTTCTTAGTGATGGTGAGATGAGGCCTCGTGAGGTTAATTTCACAAAGCTTTGTTTGCACATGAAACCACCTACTGGCTGACTGCATAATCACAGCCAGTAATATAAACTGTGATACTTGTCTGTATTTTCATCCTTTAGGGCCCTGGGAAAAAAGTATAGGTAAATAATAACCATCCATTCCTCTTATGATTATCACACATGTATAATAAGATATTTAACATGTTGTGTGTGTGTATTGTTTCTGACTAGAATATTATATGGCTGGATGTGTATGTTTTTCTGTCACTCTAGTGAAGTGGCTTTTTGTGCACCTTGGAGAATTATCTCCAAAACAGGGGATCTGCAACAGTTTTTGGGTTTGATGGATTAATTTTTTTTCACACTACTTCTCCGGCCTTTGAAACCACCAATTTTACTTTTACTTTCTTTTAGCTTTTTTACTAAGAAAATTTAGAAAAGTAATTTTTTTTTATCAAAATATATTTATATTTCTTATTTAAAAATATGAAACATGCAGTAAACCAAACCCTATCACTATGAATCTAGAGTCAAGGAGGACCATCAGATGCTCATGGTCTATAAAATCTGAATCATTTCTCATAGTTGCCTGGTGAGGTGGTCTCCAACTTCTAATGCAGCTGCTGGTTCTGGTTTTATCTCCTTCTGAAGACTTTGTTCCAACATTTGGAGAGGAACCACTTTGGAGGCAGAAACATTTTCCTCTGCAGAGAGCTCAGCAGCGGCTTCATAAAATGCAGTCGGCAAAGAAAGTTGGTCCAACAATGTTGAATTCCTCTTGTGTTAATAAAGGGATGTCAGTTTGTGAGCCAGCTAATGCACCTCACCTATAAATAAACAGTAAAAAATAGGGTTCTTGATAAGCAAATCTAATGAATCCTAAGAATGTTACATTTAATTTACCTTATTGGGTTAAATTAAGTCAAATATTCCCACATTAGTGAAACCCTCCTTTTCCTAGCTGGTTCCATCCTCTATTATCCCCTCACTCTCTTCAATCTCCAAGCTCCTCCTCAACTAAACTTTACAAACTGTCTTCAAACTGAAAACTCTTTATAAACTCTACTATCCAAACTAATAAAATTCCTTTCAAAACCTGAACGAACCGCAACTCTCCAACAAACACCCACATTTTGACTGAATATTGAAGCGCTTAAATGCTTGTCATAACTCGCTGGAAGTCTGAACCGCTTCCAGGAGCTACCTAGCGAGGTCGAAATAAAGCAAGCCTCGACACGCACTTTTCATAATCAACCCCTCCATTACTCAACACGCTTCAAAGCCTCGGCTCTTCTCATAATGCTGCTTTCATTTTATAGTTTCCCTCATGAGAAATAGTAGAAAATGTGTCTACAGTGGCCACATTTGCACTATATTTAGCGGCCCTGTGGACGTCAAAACCAGAGCCTCAGTACACATTGATGTGTACTGAGGCTCTGGGGCAGACATTGTCTGGCATCACAGTCTGCTCCTTTGGGGGCTGAAAGTTACACATGGAAAAATGTCTTAGAAAAGATGCCTTTTTGATATTGCTTCAATGTAAACAAAAGGTTATGGGACCCATTGACTGTGGGGAAAAGGCAGCTCGGCAATGGCTGCGTGATGTTTGGGGCAATGCTCTGTTTGGAAACCTTGGGTTAAAAGAACCACTTACATAGAGATTATTACTGACCTGGGACACTCATTCACAGAAATTGTTCCCTAAAGGCTACAGACTTTTTAGCAGGATAACACGCTCTACCATATTGCAAAAATGATTCAAGAATGGCAGGAGGAGCACAACAATCCGTGGAGGCTGCAACTTTACTTGCAAAATTTAAAGGATCTGCTGTTAACATGTTTCCGGATGCCACAGCCCAGCTTCTAGTGGAGTCAGTGTCTTGTTGGGTCAGGGCTGGTTTTCTGGCAAAAGGGGGGCTAACACTTACCTGACGCCGCCAGATAGATTTGCTCCGCATATCCATCTGGAAACCTTCCGTTGAAGTAACTTTGGGAAGGGGCGGAAATACTGGTTAGCTGATTGGCCTATGTTGGTGATAGACGGGCCAAATAAACCAATCAGATTCGTCGTCGCTCTGTTACGAGCGACGACGAAAACACAACCACAAGCCAAGCTACTCTTGCTGCTGCAGGTAAAGGCTCGTTAGCTCAGCAAAGAAATACTCTGTAATTCCGATAAAACTTGCTCGATAGCCGCGCTAACGCTAGTTTCGTCAGCTGAAGCCGCCATGTTCTCTAGACTGAACTGTCGCTCCTCGTTGCGTCACACCTCAACCCGCCTCAATGCCAACGCTGATTGGACGTTCGTTTGGTGAACGGCTCCAAATTTTCTTTAACGGAGGGTAGCCAGACTGATCTGCGAGTGAAACCTTGAAAGCTCGCGAGATCAGGATGGTCTCACGAGGCTAGGCTAACACATGACTAGACATAATTGTATCCCTCATATGTATATTTTGTACTGATTTCCAGTTCTCAACCACTCAACCCTGTTGGAAACTAAATGCTGTCTGACCTAACTCTTTTGTTGCCGGCCATTCACTCTTTCACAACAGAAAGCAGGATAAAAACAGTTTAAAACAGAAACATTTATGGGATTAATGAAGGCACAAATCACAGATGTGAAACTCAAGAACCCATGCCTCATATTAAAAAAAAAGCTAACCTTGATGATCTTGCTGAAGTGGGATGATCAAAAGCTGATTCTAGGAAATGTCCAACAAGGAGGCTTACAACAGGAACAGAGGAAAACAGTAATATGTGTAAAACGTAGATATAGGAAAAATTATTGTAATTGAGCCCATTGGAAACAGCGTAGGAGAACAAAGTAACATAGAAACCAAAAACTGACAGAAAACAAACTTAAACTCAGCAACAACTTTAATAGACTATGCTAGAGATCACAAAGCCCTCTGGTGGGCTAAAGTTGCTCAAAATCTCCAAATACAAATCAACGTCTTCCAGAAACATTATTAGATAATTTATGTTCTAAAA